>NC_133123.1:142715722-143016385 GCF_033568475.1 Henckelia pumila | reverse complement strand
TACACTAACAGATCAACTAAGCTCCCCCTTAATCAAAACTCCACCTGAATAGATTCTCCCCTAAGTATATGCAGAGGTGTTGTCTCGAGATGTTGGCAACATCTAGCTATTACACCTTAAATCAGAAATCATAAGTGCAAGGAGAAACAAAAACAAAACATATCAGAGTTAACACACAAAGCAGTTTTGATTAGGATCAGAGCAAAAACAAAAACTAAACAAATAATAAAAAAACTAGCAAGACCAAAAAGAAATTTGCAAAACAATTAAAATTGATTGCTCTCGGATTCAGCTTTTTCTGCTTCACTTTCTCCCCATTTTTGTTCAGAAGGGCCAGTTCCGCTTAGTAGTGATTCATAGTGAGCCTTTAACCCTTCATAATAGGCTAGGTCAGCCTTTGCTTGTGCGATCTTTTGCTCTGCATGCACTAATTGAGCTTGTATGAATGCAAGATCAACATCATGAGCAGTAGAGGGAGGTACAAAAATAGCAGTGGCAAAGGAGGTGTTGGCAGCACCTGCCACAACACCTGCGTAATCAGCAGACTCAGGCCAAGGAAGGTCTATCTTTCTATTTCCCTTGAGCAATGCAGGTGCGATCTTCAGCAACTCTCCCGGACCAATAAGTGCTTCATCATCATCCTTCTCAATCTCTTGAGACAACAACATAGAATAGATGAGTGATGGATACGGCAGCTTCAATGTTGTTTGTGCACAATCTGCAAAGGCCATGACAGTGTCAAACACAAATCGGCCATAGTTGAAATTGCTTCCTGTGACAATGGCATACAAGACTGGAGCCTGATGCTTGGTAACAATAGTGGAATTCCCAGATGGAGTCCATGTCTTGACAGCGGTTTTGTGTAAAACAGAGTAGAAGGAGGTGAGCTTGGCAGCCTGCAACTTCTTCGGGTGAGAGGGCAAGACAGTGACTTGACCTCTAGTAATGACAGAGGTAATCTCATCCATAGAAGGTAGTGCAGCATCATCACAAGTAAGAGTATGGAGGAGTCCATTTATCATAGCAGGACTGAAGGCAAAAATCTGTCCTCGCACATACACCTTCCCATACTTTACATACTGCGGGTCCTTCACAGCCTCAGTCAAATTACAGTAGAATTCTCGAACAATTTCCCTGCAATACGGACCAGCAGTAGAGACGGTGGCCAGCAGATTTCTCACTTCAAAGAATCTGACCAAATTTTGAGCTTCATAGCTCTCCACATCAATATTACGTTCCTCAAGGAACTCACTATCAGAATACTTATCCCAGCAGTCAGCAATTTCTTTGGAATAAAAAGTAGATGAGTAGGACGAGTTTACCCGATATTCTTCACCCAAGGTGTTGTCCAGGGTGTCAGCAACACCTTCCTCAGCACCTTCCACTTCTTCTTTAGAGTCATCAGAATCTGAATCTTCTTCCAACTCCTTTTCAGCATCTAAATCTTCACTCGAATCAGAGCTGGAGCTATCAGAAGTTTGGGGACGGTTGTCAACAAATTCAGCGAGCATCTCCTCGTCTGGTTCATCTTCAGCTTCTATAACAGGGACTTCCTCAGCAGTCTTCTTGGTTTTTGATTTCTTCATCTTAGCCATGAATTGGGCTATTGAAATCTCCTCATCATCAGAAAGAACAGGAGGAGCAGTAGATGATGGTCCCTCAACAGTAGGAATTGATGCAGATGCATCTTTCTTTTCAGCAGCAACAGATTGAATTTCTGACTCTGTAGATTCATCCTCAGAAGACGAATCTTTCTTTGACGACTCAAATGGCACGGGGATAGTTGGAACAGATGGTTCCATGGCGCTTGCTTTTCCCCTCTTTCGATGCACCAGCTTGAAATCCTCACCTGAACTTGCATCACTAGAAGAGAATTCGGTGTCAACAAGTGAAGGTCTGGATGGTTGACCCTTCCCACGGAATCGCTTGGAGGCGGTGTAATCTGGGTTATATCCAGCTTGTCTCTTGAAACGACGAGTTAAGGGTTTCGTGGAAAACACCTTATTCAGCACGCTCATATCTAGTAAATTCTCTACATCGATGGCATTGTTAGGCTCTCCTGGAGCGATGGAGTCCAGAGGCACAGGTTCCTCGGCAACAGGAATGATTGCTTGCTCAACCACGGGGTGTGGTGATGAGGTGTTGTGACACCTTCAGCAGCATCTTCCGTATATCCCATCTCAGAACAAATATCTTGGAAATCAAAACCCTTTCCTGCCATTTGTATACGAGAAAAATATTTAAGTCAGATGAATGATCAAAAACAGGGGCACAAAGAGATATGAGAAATTCGAGGGTTTAAGAAGATAAGAATATTTTTGAAAATAGATAATTACACAAATAAATACCACACACACATCCCTTCCTATTCTCACTCGAATTACAGCCCCTCTAACGGTAATAAATTTCAACGGTATCATTCCCAAAACGGTAACAAATTGAATTAAATTAGGGAACCAAATCTCTTCGATTCTCACCGATATTCTAGGCCAAAATATCTTACCAAATATTTTCAAATATAACTCCTCATCATAATATAACATGACTGAAACAAAATCCAATCACATTCAAATTCAAAAATTCAGAGGATAGGGAAAAAATCACAAATTTTGTTCGATCAGAATTTTTAACCTTTTGGCTTAGTATATTCACAAAAAAAAATATGCATGACTTAATTATGTCTAAAACAAAGTGTGACAAAAAAATTAAAATGAAAAAAAAAATGCGCAAATAAATGTTGACACATGAGGTGTTATCCACGATGTTGGCAACATCTTCCAGCAGCACTTCAGGATTCAGAAAATTTTTTATATTCAATTCATTATTCTTACATAAATGATAGCCTGCACACTAAAGGAACGATCTTCTAATGGACCCCTTTAGGTAGCTTTTTCCATTTGCTTCTGATTATCAATCAAATTTGATGATTGATTCAACTCAAGCTTAATCGTTTTTTTTTTGTTCTTTTGTTATTTTGATTTTTGCAAAGTCACTTTTTATTTGGGACAAGATCATGGAATACACGAACGTCCCTCCACTACTTGGTGACAAAGTCAGAACTATTCTTCAAATAATCCATATTAAACTGTAAAATTTTTTTGCTTAGAATCCTGAGTGAAAACTAGTCAATGGCTACAAAGTATCCAACACATCACAAAACAGAATGAATGCATGAATGCAGTATGCCTAAAATCCTAAAAAAATGCACATGCAAAAAAAAGGTGTTGTCACAGGGTGTTGGCAACACTCCTGACAACATCTCAGATCTATCTATAATGCACACATACTGAGAGACTTCCTTAGACTGAAAATCTCTCGAAATTCAAAGCTTTTGTGAATATATCAGCTAATTGGTTATTAGTTCCAACAAACTCAATTAGGATTATGCTTTTCTCGACCAAATCTCGAATGAAGTGATGTCTAATGTCAATGTGTTTGGTTCGAGAGTGTTTACTAGATTTTTGGATATATCAATGGCACTAGAATTATCACAGTACACAATAGGAGTATCGCTCTTAACACCATAATTATTTAGCATTTGATTCATCCAAAGGAGTTGTGAGCAACAACTACCAACAGCAACATACTCAGATTCAGCAGTAGACAGTGAGACACAATTTTGTTTCTTACTATACCATGACACTAAGTTATTCCCCAAGTAGTAATATCCTCCCGAAGTGCTCTTTCTCTCATCTAAATCCCCAGCCCAATCAGCATCACTAAATCCTACCAAATTCGAATTGGTTTCTTTAGTGTACCACAAACCCAAATTCAAAGTTCCAGCCACATATTTCAGTATACGTTTTACGGCCTTCAAGTGAGTAATTTTTGGGTTAGACTGGTATCTAGCACACAGCCAAACACTATACATGATATCAGGTCTAGTAATACTTAAATATAAAAGACTACCAATCATGCTTCTGTAGAGGGTGTTGTCAATACCTTCGACAACATCCTCCCTAGACAGTTTTTCATTAGACCCCATAGGTGTGCGCATGTGTTTAGTGTTGTCATTCAGAAACTTTTTTACAAGATTTTTAGCATACTTGCTTTGACACAAAAATATACCATCATGCATTTGTTTCACTTGCAATCCCAAGAAATATGTTAACTCACCAACCATGTTCATCTCAAATGTAGACGACATGCACTTCACAAAATCATCAACAAGTTTATCATTTGAAGCACAAAAAATTATATCATTCACATAAATTTGGCAAATTAAAATATTACCTTGAGACTTTTGCACAAACAAAGTCTTATCAACTTCACCTCTTTTGAAGCCAATATTAAGCAAGTACTCAGTAAGTCTCCCATACTATGCACGTGGTGCTTGCTTCAATCCATACAATGCCTTTTTCAACTTATACACATAGTCAAGATGATTTGGATCCTCAAAACCCTTAGGTTGTTTCACAAAGGCTTATTCATTTAGGATCTCATTCAAAAAGGCACTTTTTACATCCATTTGATAAAGCTTCATTCCCATGTTACATGAAATAGCAAGCAAAAGTCGGACTGACTCAATGCGGGCTACAGGAGCAAAGGTTTCATCAAAATCCACCCCTTCAACCTGTGTATACCCTTGAGCTACCAACCTAGCTTTATTTCTAATGATGTTTCCCGACTCATCAGTTTTATTTTTAAAAATCCATTTAGTTCCTATGACATTACCATGAGCAGGACACGGTACCAAGTACCAAACATCATTCCTAACAAATTGTTCTAACTCTTCATGCATAGCATTGACCCAAAACTCATCTTTTAAAGCCTCTTCAATCTTTTTGGGTTCAATGTTTGACACGAAACAAGAGAATCTTACCTGAGAATATGTAGAACTCATGCACAACAAACCTGTCATCTTTCGATAATCCACTTTCTCTTTCCTCCGAGTTTGCAAGTCTCCATGCACATCTCCAATGACCTGTGAGGTTGGGTGATTCTTATGAATTTTGCTTGGAACATTCTTTCCAGCTTCATTTACCTCACTGTTCTCATCAATGTTCTCATCAGTAGGCTTTTCAACTTTTGATTCTGTATTTTCTGTAGGAGGTGTTGTCGAAGGTGTTGGCAGCACTCCTTTGACAGCATCTAAATTTTCAGAATTATCCAGCAGATCATTAACTTCATCCTCAGCTGTTTTCTTCTTTAGATCTGCAAAGTCATCAAAAACAACATTAATTGACTCAAAAATAGTCCTTATTCTCAAGTTATACATCCTATAGGCTCGGCTATTTGATGAATATCCCAAGAACATACACTTATCACTTTTTGCATCAAATTTAGCAAGATGATCTTTATCATTCAAAACGTGACATACACATCCAAAAACATGAAAATATTTAAGGTTTGGCCTCTTTCCCATGAGAATTTCGTAGGATGTCATAGTAGTACCATTCCTCAAATAAACTTTATTTGAAATATGACATGCAGTATTCAAGGCTTCAGCCCAAAAACGTTTTGAAATATTTTTCGAACTCAACATCACTCTTGCCATTTCTTGCAAAGTCCTATTTTTCCTTTCAGCAATTCCAATTTGTTTTGGAGTTTTAGGAGCAGAAAATTCATGAGAAATACCTTTCTTATCACACAAGCTAGCAAAAGAAGAGTTTTCGAACTCCTTACCATGATCAGTGCGAATACGGATTACCTTCAGATTATGTAGATTCGTAATCTTAATGAGCAGTTTCTTGAAGGCATCAAATGTGTCCGATTTTTCTCTCAGAAAATTTACCCAAGTATATCGTGAGAAATCATCCACACAAACAAAATAATATTTCTTACCTCCAAAGCTTTCAACATTCATTGGACCCATTAAGTCCATATGTAAAAGCTCAAGGCAGCGTGTTGTCACAGATATTGGCAACACCTCGTGTGACACCCTAGTCTGCTTCCCCTTCTGACACGCTTCACATACAAATGAAATACCAGATTTTAAGTTAGGCATACCTCTGACAGCATCTAACTTACTTAAGTTCTTTAAAGTCTTGAAGTTTGCATGACCCAATTTTTGATGCCATAGATCAAACTCATTCAATTTTGTGTGCCTACAAGCCATCTCTTCTCCGAGTTGATAGCAGTTATCCGATGATCTTGTACCTGTCATGAAACACAAATTTGAATCATCAAAAACTTTACATAATTTCTTATCAAATTGCACATGCAAATTATCATTACAAAGTTGGCTTATGATTATTGGATTTGCGGTTAATCCTTCAACATGAAGCACATTGCGAAGCTTGGGTAGACCAGCAACATCCAGAGTTCCTTTTCCAACAATGTTTTTCTTTGAACCTCCACCATAGGTTACTTTTCCACTTCTGTTCAACATAGTCAGTGAGAAACTTTTTGGAACCTGTCATGTGACGAGAGCTACCGCTATCAAAGTACCATGCACCTGAAATATTAGTTCTCAAAGCAGTATAAATCATATGACATTGAATATCAGCTTTTGGTACCCAAATCTTTCTTACATAAGATCTGTTTCTAGGGATGTTGTGGGGAGGTGTTGGCAACACCTTAGGCAACACCTTCGATGCAGATCTATACATGTAGTCTTACTGCAGCTTAAAACAATATGGTTTGATATGACCTGGTCTATGACAGTAATGACAGATGTACTTACGTTTCCTTCTAGATTTTGAAGGGGCAGCAAGCTATGGCTTTGGTTTTGGAGGATCACTTGGTGAGGCCTTTTTGCTTAAGCTTTTTGCACTGCTACTTTCCTTGACAAACACAGGGCCTTTCAAACTTTCACCAACCTCAAATATGCTGTTTTCAAAACCTAAACCAGTCGTACCATCTCTTCCCATCATGTGTAATGAATCAAGCCTGGAAGTGCTTGAATTAAACTTGGCCAATGTAGCATTTGCTCTTCCGAGTTCTTTCTTCACTTGGCTTAGTTCCATGTCTTTCTTACTCTGCATGACTTCCAGTCTTGACACATCAGCCTTTAGATCAGAATTTTCCTTCGAAAGAATAGTATTCATCTTATTCCTTTCAACCCAATCAGTATGTAACTCTTCAAACATCATCCGAGCTTCTTCCATGGACATTGTCTCTTCACATGTATCATTATCACACATGTTATTAGTAATGGAGGAATTCAAACACACTGACCTTTGGGAGATGTTGCGGCCAGGTGTGGCAATACCTGCGGCAACACCTAAAGGATTCACTTGAAACTTTTTCTTGCTCTTCAGTAGGGCAGATAAGGCAGTATGACTTTCTTCATCTTCACGTTCTTCTTCTTCAGACTCTTCATCACTCAAAAATGTGTTCATTCCTTTTCTAAGCGTGTTGGCACACTCATTTGCATAGTGTCCAAAACCTTGACAAGTATGACATTGAACAGTGTCCAACTTCTTTGAGACAAACTTCTTCTTCTCTTCCAACATCAGTCGAGGCTTAGGAGTATCAACAGGTTTCCTTGGTGATTGTTCTGTTCCAGTAATCCTTAAAAGCTTGTTAGAGAACATTGGAGCCTTGAGTTTTTGATCCGTCTTTCTTGACTCTTTCATCTTTTTCAGATAATCATTGAATTTCCTAGTCATAAGAGAGATCGAATAATCTTCCAAGTCAGATTGATAAACTTCTTGATGAAATTGAACATACTCCTCGTATGAGGGTTTTGAGGCTTGAAGGTCTATTGATTTTCCTTTATCCTTCTCTTGTTCTGAATTGTTCATCTCAAAAACTTGAAGGATGCTAATCAGTTAAGTCATCTTCATCTTTGAAGTGTCTTTAATTTCTTCAAGCGCCCAAATCTTCCCATTAAATCTTTTAGGCAAGGATCGAAGAACCTTGTTCACCATAGTTTCACTAGCAATAGGTCCTCCAAGAGCATGCGCCTCTGTAGTTATCTCCCTAAGTTTCTTATCATAATCAGCAATAGTTTCATTCTCATCCATCCTGGTATTCTCAAATCTTGCGTTTAACAATCTCAATCTTGTTCTTCTCACGCTATCAGTTCCTTCACAGTGTTTTTGAAGAGCATCCCATGCATCCTTAGCAATAGTGCAGTCGGCTATGATTCCATACATCCTCATATCCACAGTTGCAAAAATTGCATTGAGTGCATTAGCATTGTAGCTTGAACTTTGTGTTTTCTCGGCAGTCCAAGTTTCTTCTTGCTTGATGATGTAGTCTCCATCTTCATCTAGAGTCTTTGGAGGAGTCCAACCAGTCAGAATACTTTGCCAAGCACGAACATCCATAGCCTTAATAGTATATCGCATCATATTCTTCCATAGTGCGTAATTCGTGCCATCAAGGACCGGAGGTTTCAGGAACGAGTTCGCAACAGACGATGAGTCCATCTTATTCTCTGTAATAAAATAAACAAACCAAGATCAGTTCTTAGTGTATCAAGAATATGGCTCTGATGCCACTTGTAAGGGAATGGGGGTTGCACATAAACAGTTTGAGGTGTTGTCACAAGGTGTTGACAACACCTACTATAACACCTTGAGTAATTTGCAGCGGAATATAATTAAAGCATAAATAAAATAAACAAGCAACCAATTAAATAGACTCAAATTATTTAAGCAAGAGTATAAAATACTCTTGCAGCGCCTCAGGGCAAAACTTCACTAGAAAAACTTTTAAAGAGTTTTACAAACCCTAAAATTAGTAATTATTGTAAAATTCAATTTCTCAATACAAGTGAGAAATAAAGAATAAAGTTCTCCTAAAAATTCTATATGGAATAGAATAACGAAAACATAGTAAGGAGAAAAACTTGAAGCCAAAACACGTGAGATGTAAACACTCTTCGATCAACAATCTTCGAGTGTTCTTCACGGCTTCAAGCAACCACGATCGTGACAAGCTTCAGAAGTTCTTCAGTTCTCACGTACGTATGTGAAGCTCTCTATTTTTTCTACTTTCGTCGATCTCTAATCTCATATATATGCAAAGAATCCTTCTTTAATGTGTTTTTTTGTAGGCGTAGGATTCCTTTTATTTGATCATATCAAATCTACATAAAATAAGAAAAGATAAGTATTAGATATGATATGATAAATATTCTAATCAGCTTATCAATATGAAATAAAACACTTAAATAAATATTATTTCATGTCCAAGAAAGGCAAAAGATATTAAATAAAATCTTTTTATATTAGGATGTTTTTAAGGAATAAAATATTCCTTTCAATTTCAATTATGTTAATCTAGGTGAGAAAAAAAAAAAAAAGAAAAAGAAAGAAGATGCGTAAGTCTATATAAATGGGACGGATCAGATACTATCAATTAATATATATATGTTAAAAATGTTCAACTTGCAGAATGTTTGCCTGGAAAAAAAAATGCGTACAACGTATTTGTTTCAATGTGTCAGTAAACAAAATAGGTGGTAAATGACAGACCCAAAGAAACCATGTTTACACATGAATATTCAAAGTCAGCTACAGATTTGTGAAAGGATATCGAGGAATATTTTGGCGATTGATGGGATGTATATATATTTCAATCATAATATATAATACTTTCCCAACATTGGTGCCGATATTCCACTGTATAAATCTTCAATTTTCCACTATAATCTAAAAATTTAAAATCTTGTCCTTATACAGCAAAATGCGTGAACACAATTTTCAAAACTTGCCTTCGCCCATGGAATTAATGCCATTGTTATTAGCATATATTATAATTTCCCTCACGCTAATTTTATTAAAAGAAAGAGATTTTTAATTAACTTATAATCTATGTGTTAAGTATGAACTAATTCATTAATAAGTTGGAAACACATTTAAGTAGAATATTTAATTATCAGAGGATCATTAATGCACTTTTATTTTAGATTAAAGTATTTTATATATGCTTCAAATTATTTTTAAAAAAATGTTTTTTTTTTGACATTATAGTTGGAGTCCAAAATATTAATTATATTGTTAATGAAATGAATTTCAGTATATATTCTAAATATATATTATTTTTTAAAAAAAAGGAAAAAAAAAAAAAGAAGTTAAAGATTGAAGTTAGCTTTGAAACTACACATTTTGGATCCAAACAAAGATTTTATGAAGAGCTTTTGTTTAAAAAAAATGGAAAATCATAAAATATAAAGTGAAACGTATAAAATTCGCTACACAAACGCCAGGGATGCAAGATTTTTATAAATAATAAAAATAAGGACAAAATACTGAAAGCTACCAAAATGTTCAACGACAACATGTACAAATGTTGGAAATGGGAATTACATTTGAACTTACAGCACTTCTGACAGTTACAAAAACACATGTACACCCTTTGTCAAGGTGTTAGAATCTTTGTTGTTTTACTCCAAATATTTTTATAATTTGGACACTACCGTACTCTATCCATACAGCTATACAGACGAGAGATAGATTGGAGTCTTTGTATTCACTGATCATGAATACAGTTGTTCGAGTTCATATATATAACTCAATGTTGATTTGGTTTTTTCTCTTCAAATTTGACTCAGTTTGTTTCTATTAATATCGTTATGTAAACTAATAATGAGATTTGCTTTTTATGGGTCGTGTTTGTTCACTTGTTTCCGAAAAATAATTAACTCAAATTGTTAGTGATTTTAATTTATAATACGTACTATATATCGATAGTATGTTAAAGTATTAATATATATGAAGGTGAGAAAATTGAAATTTTAGTTCTGTAATTTGATATGTTTTAGGTTTCGCTCCTATAATTTATCAAATATATTTTGTTTTTATCCAATATATAACTTGGATAATTGGATCTTTTGTTTTATTTTTTTATTATTTTTTTAGGGTTCATTTCAACCTACCTATACAGGCATTACCCCCATGATAGATCTAAGGGTCCTAATTTATCAATACATGCGGAGTTCACTAAAAAATAATGGATCTCACATTTATTGATAAATGTCCACCGTTAGATCTACGTCAAGGAGTGCCTATATAGGTAGGATCTAGCTTACCCATTTTTAGTTCAAAACACTAAATCTAACAAATATTGCTCATTTGACATCAATATTCTTTTATATGATTCATATAACGAGAATAAAACTTATATTTAAATCTATATTAAAGGGGAATGACGAGATTTTTTTCGTTCTGATCATTTTGAAATATTTGGTGTACTTATTTCTTTATTTCCCTTTTTTGGTTTATATTTTCTTTAATATGGATAATAATGTTTATATATTATATTCTCACTATAAGAGCCATATAGTAGAGCATCAGTATCAAATAAATAATGTCGATGTTTTGTGGTTTTTTTGGCTAAAAATAAGAACCAAATAAAAAATTTCCTAATTTATTTGATTAAAATAAAACATTGAAAAGTTACAACTCGAAGAGGGGGTACATGCCAAGTATCAGCTTGGGATCATGTGTTCTTAGGACTATTCTGGATGTACAATTCCATTTCGGTAGTAATATTCCATTTCAGTTGGAAAATGCAGTCAGATGTTTGGGGCGGTATAAGTGATCAAGGGGTAGTAACTCATATCACGGGAGGAAACTTCGCGCGGGGCAAAACTAAAACTGAAAACATATATACCAATTTACATATTAATTAAAATTGCATTTCTCCTATGAATGTTAAAGAGGAATTTATGAGCAATTTGGTAAATGATATATTTTTTTCGATCTCTTGTTGCTTCAAATCTTAGGAGAGATTTGCTAGATAATTGATGCTTCACAATCATGCACTATGGCATTAAATTTGAAATAAGATGTGTGCACCATATTCAAACAAGAATGTTGATCACAGGTGTCCCAAATCATTCAAAGATTTGTTTTGTCACACAAAAACAAGATAAAAAGTAGGTTTTGGTGGTTGTGTACTATTTGGGAATTTGGAGCAAACAGTTCCCAATAATAAAGGGAGACAAAATATATTTAAAAAACAAATTTATATATCGCATATACATGACTTTAAGAGAGATTTGGTCGTTTGTGAATCTTATAATATCGTGTATCTTTTGTAATTTTTCAACACTAAAAAACGGCATTCATTTCTCTGTTCTCACTCCACACACAAAAACTCACATCCATCCCAGATATTTATCTATATAGTCCACATATATAATGTAAATTAAAATAAAAATTTTCAGCTCACTAATTTTGCTTAACTACTTTCCTAAGTTGAATCCCCGTGTGTATTTGATTGACTAAGAATGTAAAGCAATGAAATCTAAAGATTAATTCTTTTCCTTAGAAAAGGTATAAATACGACAAGACGAAGATCGTGTTTTCGGGTGTTTGTATAAAACTTCGAAAATTAAAAGACAATTATCTATCTATATATGTATATGTGTGTATCTTGAAAAGGAGAGAGTGCATTTTGAAGTTTAGGGATTGGAGTTGTTTTTTACATTCCCTCGCACTTTAGTACAATAAAAGAAGATGCCACCGAAAAGCAAAGACACCTTATCATGAAAGCAAGAAAATAAAAACCCCTCGATTAGACTACCCAACCACACGCATATACATGCGACCGCACGCTCATACAATTGTACATACCACTCCAATTATAGATTTTTGAGTTAAAGCACATCCAATTACTACGTATTATATAGCTCCCCGGCCCCTTTTACTATAACATTTATCATACCTACTATTCTTTATATTTATACTATAATTTTTAAGGTAACTAGGAATTTTTTTTCAAACTTAATTTAGCTTTAGTTACGTTTAACATGGATGATTATTTCATGCATTCATGTTTGAGAATATGTATATTGAATAATCTAGCTACTTACATAATTAAATAATAATATGTAATAAACCACTCACACTGTCAGAACTTTAACAAGAATATATGAATAATAATGAAGAAATAGAATATTAATTAGAACCTATTATTAAAAAGTTAGCACACTATTTATTACTTTTTTACACTAGCAATCAACTTTTCCATTTCTCTTTCTTAACAATGGAAATCTCAAGTCAACCTCACCTCATCATTTGGTCTCGGCTTAATCTTGCCCTAATTTCCACCCCCCCATCTTTTGCCTTTTAATTTTTTTTTTCATCCCACTTCACATCATCTTTCTATATAAGCACCACATATTTTCAAGAAAACATCCATTCATGGAAATTCAAGACATGAAACTTCATCAACTGGCGCGTGGATTTTGGGAGCACGAACCCCCATCCCTTACTCTCGGCTGCAAACGCCTGCGGCCGCTCGCCCCCAAGTTGCCAGCCCCCGTCTCCGAAGCCATCTCCGCAACCAGTACCGCCACCGCCAATTGTACCGCTTTCGATCTCAAGAGTTTCATCAGACCAGAAAGTGGTCCTAGGAAACTTGGATCCTCGGATGCTCAGAAGAAAGAATCTGCTCAGGTACTGATATATATATAATATATATATAGTCTGCACATGATATGATCTCCAGCTCCATCATCATATATTGTCACATTCTGCATGGTCCGAAGGAATTTATTTTCTCCACTCATCATATATACAATAT
The DNA here is from genome assembly GCF_033568475.1 of Henckelia pumila. NCBI lineage: Eukaryota > Viridiplantae > Streptophyta > Magnoliopsida > Lamiales > Gesneriaceae > Henckelia > Henckelia pumila. The sequence goes on along the minus strand of NC_133123.1, from coordinate 143,002,960 downwards.
TTCTGCATGCATATGTAGCAAGGTAAATACGTCGGCCACACTGAAAACATTACGTTAGAAACATGAAACACGGACACGTCAGTCTGACGACGGTGTGACAAAGCTATATATATAACGCTAGACATGTAGTATATCAAATTATTTCAAAAGTTATGAATTCATATATATGTATAAAGCAATATGAACGATCAATTGGGTAGCTAGTGTCTATTTTTGACTATGGAGCTAGACAGCTTTGGTATTATTCCAAAAATTTTATATGGAATCAACACTTGTAATGAACCATAAAACTATTATATATGGAAGCCCATAGAGGCATAGGCGAGTTGATAAGGCCTGAGGTGACGTGGGAAGAAATTCTTCAGCATTGCGGGTTCGATCCTCGTGTGAAGCACTGAGGGTTGGTCATGTTGCTCCCTTCCTCAGGTCCCTGCCGCTCGTGCACATCTCTCGATTTAACCCTCGCATGAGCCAATAAGCCTCTAACTCATATGAGATGGGGTCTCCTTCGGGGTTCTTTTAGATAAAACTACTATGGAATATATTAATGATCATATATAATTTTTGTTTTACTTGTATTGTTATAGGTAGAAGCCCAACCGGGGGGAACAAGGTGGAATCCAACTCAAGAACAAATAGGAATACTGGAAATGCTATACAGAGGGGGGATGCGCACACCCAATGCCCAACAGATCGAGCAAATCACTGCTCAGCTCGGGAAATACGGCAAAATCGAAGGCAAAAACGTGTTTTACTGGTTCCAGAACCACAAGGCTCGTGAGAGACAAAAGCAAAAGCGCAATAGCCTTGCCCACACTAATATCCCAACAACACCACCTCCCCTATTCGCCACCGCCACTTCTATACTATTCTCACCCCCGGCCCCTAAGGTATATATATATATATATATATACTTCAACTTTAACTTTAATTTAATTAATATATGAATCTTGGGTATTTTCATTTGAATGAAAATGACTTCTTGCAGGGAGAGGAAGAGACAGTCATCACTGAGGTTGTTACGACCAACTTCAACAAGAGACAATGCATGTCATGGAAATTTGATAATATTTTTGAAGAGAACAACATTATTATTAACAGTAGTACTAATTATGATAGTAACAATTGTATAGAGAAAGATGAAGGGGAAGATAGGACACTCAAACTCTTTCCTTTGCATCCCGAGCTAGGGAATTAATTAGCTAGATCTTGAAGGGACTTTTTAGAGAGTTTTAATTGATTAATTAATAATTTTAATGTTCCCATTTGACTTGCATTTGGTTCATTATTAATTTGTAATCCGCCTGCCCAATTGATTTATAATTTCAAGTCCCGATTAGTCTATATATATCTCAATTATTATTTCCTTTCTTTCCTTTTCTTTATGCCACTCGTTCATGTTTTAGTATGGCTAATTAAAACGTGAAATGTCAGAAAATAATTAAAGTGATAGCTTTTGGAAGTTCAACTTTTGACTACAAGAAAGAATGGAACCATTAACTTTTTGGAGGTGAACAACGAGACAACTGTATGACACTTATCCAAGTCAAGACCCTACATTAACGACAATCTTCATCAGTTTCACCGAGGATTAATTTTCATTTATTTAAGTTTTAACTTGATCTGAAAATTATTATTCTAAAAAATAAACATGATTTGCAAATAAAATGTAAAAAAATTGAGCCGTTGGAATTATTGTTGAGCAAGGATAACATTGAATTAACCGTGTTTTATAATTAAGAACTTGATCTTAATATCTCTCAAATTTTAGAATTTGAAATCACAAATATTAACTGAATTAATTATTAATATCTGAAATTTACAGTCTGATTTGAACCTTTTTTTTTTTTCGAAAACGAAATTTAACATGTTTATGATCAAGATAAACCTGACCCGATACATTTCATACTGATGATTATTGGAGGAGTTATTTGAATTGTGGTCCCCTGCTCTTTAAGTCCATTAATACAGAAAATTCACTCTCAATATTAATTGCAAAACAAAACTCTGAAATTGTGTAGCGCGTCAATTTAATTTATTGAAACGGATTTCCAATTCAATCAGAAGCATGAAAAAATTAAGTTTTTCTCATATTCCAAAAATATTAATTTTCATTGTAAATATGGGTTGAAAACCATAAGCATCGATGAATGCTCCATATTTTTGCTGATATTTTTTTCGAAAGTGTTGTTCAGTTGCATGAATTTGGGGTTTTCAATCCGAAACGACTGATTATTTCGAGATATTCAGAGTTAATCATTTTTTTACCCAAAAAAAAAGAGTAAAGCATAAATTTTCTATTAAACATTGAATATAAAAATTCTAAAAATAGTAAGACAGGGCCAATATTATAATATTATTACAATACTAATTGATAATAATAATAATAATAATAATAATAATAATAATAATAATAATAATAATAATAATAATAATAATAATATAAAAATTGGGGTGAGATGCCAAAACATCAATTACATCAATTAAACGAAAATAACTAACTGAATTGATTGAATTAAAAAAATATGGTCGTTGGTAAAATTCATATGTAAATGCAATTTTATTTTTAAAAAAATACGATCAAATTAGTTTATTTGGTTTGATTGAAACTAATTAAGCTTCAAACGTAGCTTTTATATATTCACTTTTATTAGATTTTTAAATAAAAAAATCTTAGTTTTTAAAATTTTTCCCAAAAATTTGGGTAATTTGGATACAAAACACAATAATTATGATTCCAATTTTTGAATTAATTATTTTATCGGTCATTTTGATTTAATTAAAATTTTGTTCATCTCTAGACTCTAATTTAGTAACATTTTAATTTATTATTCTTGTTGTTGATTTTGAATATTTTAACATTATTACTAAAATTATTATTTTTTCATAACATTAATTAATTTTTAATCAATATTATTATTTTTATATTTAAATAATGAAAAATAAAAATATATATCAATTCAAAATATATATATATATATATATAATAAAACTAGGGAGCCGGATTTGATTTTTCGGTCCGTCTAGAACCGGGCTCCCAAACCCAATTGGCCAATTTTATTACAAATTTTTTTTAAAAAATAAATATTATATATTTGATATAGTATTTATTTTATTATTTAATTAAAAAAAAAAAAAACCATGGATGTTCATCAAATGCAGCTGGAGTGGTATACCCATGGTTTTTTATGCCCATCAGTTGAAGACAGTTGAGCTCTGTGGCATCTGTCGATTTAATCAAGATTTTTTCCTTTCTTTGGTTCCGATTATATTTCCTTTGGATCAATTTCTCGTCCCAAAGGTAGGCAAATCTCGTTGTTTCCGTTACTTCAGAATGAGCCTGATATTAAATTAATTTATGTTTGCTTTAATATTTTTGGAGCTAGCTTTATGATTCCATTTAAATTTTATGTGTATTCCTGCATTTTTTTCTTTTTTTTTTTTTTTTTCAGTTTTTGCGTTTTCTTAGAAATTGCGAGTAGCATTTAAAGGGCAGGTTATGGGGATAGCTCATCTTCATTGCAATTTTTTCGGTGCTTGGAAAGATACATCTTTAACGTGCAAAATTGAATCATGGTTGTTAATTTATCGATATTACCTGCTTTCTGACTCTTGTAATTCTATTATCTTCCTTCTCCTTGTTAAATTTTTGTTTCCCATATTGACTTTGTTGCTTTTGGCACACATTTGTCTTGTGGATCTCATTTTGACACCCTTTTGCATCCAGCATAGGTGTAGAACTGCAGCTTTCACGTATGATATTGAGCAAGACATGAACAACTTTTTAACCAGAAACACGGCTACTCAAACGTCTTGTACTCATAATTGGATATATCTCATTTTAAATAAAATATTCAGTATTTTTTTCATCTAGTGAAGCAGCTGCTTGTATTCTTTAACAATTTTATGTTTATCTAATTACAGTCTGGTGTGTGATTTTTGTATATTTTCCATCAATGCTCAGTCATTTGAATGTGAGGAAGTGGAGCTAAATTTTCAGATTTACAATGTCATAGAAGCGCGATAAATTACCTGCACCGAGATTTTTAATAAGCTTTCTGGAGGTTTCAAATTTTTACTCTGTAGTCTTTATTCGGCTATATAAATTAATTTTCAACAGTCTTTTATGAATGGAGTTAGGAAAACAGGGAATCGATTGTAAACAATTTTAATATCTGAAATAGCTATGGAGTACTACATCTTCACGCGCTATTCTGTTCCTTCTAGGCAATGTTTCCTTTTTTGTTCTTTTACTTGCTAGTTCTGGAGGGAAAACTGCTATGATGACTGTGAATGCCCATCTTCTTAAAAAAATTCTGTATCAGAATGGTGAATTTCCTTGTTTTAGTAGATGGGTAGATGCTATTAAAGATGTTAATCACGGATGTTCGCTTCTTTGTGACTAGTTTATTTCTTTTCAAGGGCAAGTCTCTTTAATAAAAGGGGTGAAAAGAGTGAGACCTTTTACAATGATATCTGTAAATATTTTTAAAGGGGTGTAAACTGCAGCGGGTACTCCATTGATCTCTACATTGTTTGATAACATGACAAAGAACTATACCACAATTTTCTTTTTCTTTTTTCATTTATTTGTGAGAGTGTTTTGTGATGATATTGCGAATTGAGGTAGATTGTTTGGGCATTACGTATAGAAGTCCAGAGACCTGTCTACTTGACATGTATCCTGATACGCTGTGCCGCCTTTTATTTCTCTGCATACTGATGATGGCATTACTGCTGATAAGTGTTTGATATTTCTCAGGGGACCTATTCAACCAAAACTATCAGTGAGATTAATGCCTCGGTGGGAATGTGCAAAGGATAGAAAGCTTTGTTGGCGGCAAAAAGGTACTGATCAGGTCGAGCAAGGCATGAAATGTATTAGGGTGCGCACACGAGTTTTCTTTTTGGAGCCATTCTCTTTTCATTAGATGGGCTTCAAATGAACTCTAATATAATGTATTGGGGTCAACAGTGGTCCAAAGCCACAAAATCATACTCTCAAGTTACAAGAGGGTTTGCTGGCTAGGCCTGTAGATTGCAATTTCAGCCCATGCAGCAGAAGGGAAGCCAAGTACAATGCACCTGTTTAGTGGTTATAGTTAAAAATTGCACTCAATGAATCTATCCATTTCATTAAACATTGAGTTTTCTCAGGAAAGAGACTGCTTTGGGTCAGGAATGATTGGGTAAAGATTGTTGAAAGAAGCTGTTCTTAATTAGATCATGTGTATGATTGAGTAACATTGTATCACATGTTTGCATTCTTGCTTTATCCCATGAATGTTTGCTTGAAGTTTTCAGTTTTAGTGATTATGGCCTTTTTTTAAGTAGATCATGCATATGATTGTGTAACAATAATGTATAACACATTTCTTCTGTTTTCGTGGTTTGCAGGGTAAATATCATGTGTCACTGCGCATAGAACAGTTAAAAGAATTCAAACTCGAATCAATGCTGATGGAGTTTCTACTCTCTGAAACCAGAATTGAGTTTTTTGCAGTTATATCTCCATGAATCAGATTAAATTAAAGGCGTACAATATAGTTCAATGCATTTTTAGTCCGAAAAATAACATATGGACAAACTAGTTATTTTGATCTTGAAATACAGCCTTTGAATGAGGGTAATATGATTTATATAGTGATTCATCATTCATCAGAACTATTATCATGCTGGGTACAGCCGAGTTAATGCATTTTCTTGATGGCGATTTGCATTATGATTTTTTTTTTCTTTTTTTCACCGATTTTCCATGTCATGAAAGTTGAGTTGGAAGGAATTGAAATCACGTTCATGAATCATGAGCACACAATTAACCGTCCTTATTCTATAAGGGTAGCTGATCAGTTTCGTCCCAGTGCATTTCATGCAAATGGTGTTGATTTTTGTTTCTGGTGCCACTTTCTTGATTTTGATGACCTTATGCAGCAGAATGTTAATCTTCTTCTGTCATACATATTGAACTTTAAAGTGAAGATACATGAATGTTACATGCTAAATTGGCTGCCTAACCATGAGCTACTCCAAAATGGTGTACTTTATACTTAGCTTCTAGTTGCAGCAATAGATAGTCGAAGTTTTGGTGATGTGTCGTCTCATTTTCCTGCGCCTGAGTGTATTTAAGACAATGTGGTTTTCTCAAGCTTCCCATTTGGGAAGTTTACTTTCTCAAATTGGTTGGCAGCGAATTAATAAAGATAGCCCAAGTTGCCAGCCAATCTACATGTTCACACTTGCTGTATTTTATCTTTGAATTATATCAGATTCTGGTTCGGTTGGATTCAATACTTATAGGTAACGTTAACGGTACTTGCTTTATTAATCTATAATATTATTCTGAAGAATATATATATATATATATATATATATATATATATATATATATATATATATATAGATAACTCGTGGTGCACCTAGCTGAACCAACACAAGAAAGAGCAAGAACACGAGCAAAACAACTGACAATAACGGGAAATGGCTTGTGATTTTTTATCCGAATGAGAGATACGATATTTTGCAGACATATTTTTTTCATATATAAAATTCAAAAACATAAATAAATTATAGGAGTGTGGTGGTGGTTTGGTTGGCCCTATTGATCGACACAAAATAAGTAAACGCAGAGACCTATGGGTTATCGTGATGCAGTTTGAACCAAAGTTCTAAAAAGCGTGAAGCGCGTCGAAGCGTTGAGTTCAAATTTCAAGATTTTCAAGCTTAAGCAAGCTTAGAACGAAGTTAAGCGTGAAAAAGCGTTTCTAATTTTTACTATAATTTTAATATATATGATTTAATAGATAATTTAAGTTCTAAACTATAAATATATATATTTATAAAAATGATTTTATTTTAAAAAATAAATGAAATTTTTCGTTCTAAAAAGTGGTCGCTTAATCGAGTTTAAGCGTATTAAAGCTTAAGCGAGATTAAACATCGCTTAAGCGAGCTTTTTAGAAGACTCGTTTGAACCTTTTTTTTTTCTTTTTTCTTTTTTTACCTGAACCGAATTGCTATGTGAGGTTAATCGAATTCCTATGAAAGAGTTTCGGTTTGAAATACATATTTTAATTGCGACTTTTTTTTTTTTTGGAAATAGTGATTTTTTTAATAAAAAAAATTAGATCTGCGATTTCGGATGGTTGCGGCTGGATTTGGATGGTTATATACTTTTTTTTTTTTTTTTTTTTTTTTTTTTTTTAAGATAAGGAGAGAATGTCAAAATACAAAGTTAAAAAAGTTATTCGCTAGTGTTCGAGGGACGAGGAGAGCCTTAGTTGATATAGTAAGTGAATGTTTAATCAATAGTAAAGACTTTGATTCTTTAGATGAACATGATCTTGACACATCCTATTGCATAAGGTCTGTCTATTGCGATTTATCTCACTAAAGTAGTTTATAAACTATTGTGTAATTAGTTTAAAGAGTTATTCATTGTACATCGAAAGATAGAAAACACTATCCATAAAAAAATTATCAATACAATAAGACCTAAAATTAAGTAAATATAATAAAAATATTAAATAAACTTATAATGTCCTCTAAATAAAAATAAAATAAAATTAGGTCAAGCAATAATCAATATTCAAACCAGCAACCTCATAATTCAAAGTTATACCACTTGCAACGAAATAAATGAATGCTATATGCTATAACAAATAGATAAAGGAATATTAATATCATCCACTTTTAATCTTTTGATATTTTCATTTACTATATATAGCATATATAAGTCTTTACTCTTTATTTATAGTATCATTAATGTATTACTATCATCATTTTGAAAATTGGGTACAATTATTTCAGATTTGCAAGGATAAAGTTTGTAAAACTAATAAAAATATGTTTTGTTTACTTGTTGTTAAGATAAAATGTGGGATAAATATATTTTTTGCAATAATTTTCAAAAATTAAAATAAATGCATTTTTTTGTTTAGTTGGTTTTTTGTATTTAGGATTAAAAGTTGAAAAACATATTGATTCCCAAAATACCCTGCAAATACGTGTAGATTGTGAGAAAACCAAACGCCACATCCGATCCCTTCTACTCCATTTATCTTTCAAAATCCACAATCATACCAGACCAAAAGCTTGTACTTCGTGTTCTGTTCACCACAAATACTTTAACGGCTTCGGTGTGAAAACTCTCATATCTCACATCTCTTGAAAAAAATGGATCTAAAAACTCCGTCGACATCGAGGCTACTTTTAAGGCCGGGAACTTGGAGTGCAAATTTCGGAATCAACCAATTGTTTTGCGAATAAATATTTTTGTATTCGTACTTATGCTCAATCTTCATATTTCCAGATGTGTGGCCCTCGATCTGTAGACTCGACACAATAGCCAAACCCATAAAAATTAGATTTTATGCAAAACGAGACCCGACCACGACATGCTTCTGTAATCGGACGACAGATAAAAAAAAAAAAAAAGCTTCGACAGAGAATATCTGAGAACGAGAGTTGAGAGAGGAAGAGCTTGAATACCTTGGAGGCGGCAGGGATGAAGTGATGAGTCTTCGAAATTGTGTTTTGTTAACGGGGGCAAGGGGTGAAAATTGTTAATGGGGTAAGGGGTATTTTTGTCTGAAACGGTACCAATCCATCATAATATATACAGCACAGTGCTTAATACCTTGGTTTTTCGATGGACTATAATGTATCAATTTGTCCTTGAACAGTGGAATAATGCGTTAAAATCCTACCAAACGTCTGATTAATTTCCTATCTATGGCTAATCCAGCTTACCAAACGGCCCTCTATATATTATTAATCTAATTATGCAGACTGCAGTAAAGTTGACATGGTTTCTCATTGAAACTGCCATCATATCCTTCATGTTGTTCAATTTGAACTGTTCTTTTGTCGATTATGTCTTGATGAACAAATCAAATGGGACGTTGTGATGAAATTCGATTCGATCGGTTTGGTCGGTTTTTTTCCATAAATTTTGATAAGCCCCATATAGAGACCCGCTATAGATTTAGGTTCATACATAGATCAGGGAAAAAAGGCTGGTTGGTCTAAAAGCAACGTTGGACCCTTTCACACCAATTTTATGTCAATTGCTTCATTACCTTGCTTAACATCATATCAAATAATAAAACTTGAATTTTTCTTATGTAATGTTAGATTTTTCCTTTTTCTTTTTGCACTTTCTTCCATGCCCGTCGATTTTCGAAATGAAATGGAAGTGTATATAAATATAAGTTTTTTGGTACCATATACAATTTTACATTGTTTGTAAAATAGTAACTGATGATGAATTGCGATCGAGCTTCCTCTTAATGTCTGTTTTCTACTATAAAAATATATATATTCTTTTGGATTGAGACTCGTCTTTTTCTCTACAGTCGGTGTGCGCAAGCCGCAAATGGCCATATATAGATCGTTTCCTAAAAATCAATGGTCGATTTGAAAACAAAAACAAAAAAAACAATGGTCAAAGTTTTAGAAATCGGTCAAAAATAAATCTAAATGAACATTTATTTTTGCTCTCTTCTGTAATGTTTCGCGTCCATGAATTGATTGATCAAATAAATTTATTTAGCTATAGTAACGCTATTTCCACAAGGCTAGCAGAAAATTTATTAGCAACAGACATCCTTTCCTTCATGCTAACACCCAACTATTTGTTCAATCCAAACCTCTAAGGCGATATATCAAATTTCTTTGGATTGTTAGAGAATACTTGCATTGAGGTCGGTCTAATATAACGAGGTCTCTTACAACCATAGTTTTTTTTTTTTTAAGAAAAAGTAGGGGCACATTACATTCATTAAAGCAAGTGATTACACCCATTGCTGGGATCGAAGAGCTAGCTTAGAGCTTTCACTTCATTGTTCAAGCTCATGCCGTTCAAATGCTCTATTGAAATTAATCCCCCTTTTTCTAAATTTATTTACCTATAGTAACGTTATATTCTGTAAGAAAATAATGGTTGCACATAAACAATTTGAGGTGTTGTCACAAAGTGTTGACAACACCTACAATAACACCTTGAGTAATTTGCAGCGGAATATAATGTAAGCGTGTATACAATAAGCAAGCAACCAAAAAAAATAGACTCAAATGAATTAAGCAAGAGTATAAAATACTCTTGCAGCGCCTTAGGGCAAAACTTCACTAGAAAAACAAATCAAAGAGTTTTACAAACCCTAAAACTAGTGACTATTGTAAAATCAATTTCTCAAAAACAAGTGAGAAAATAAACAATAAAGTTTCTCCTAAAAACATTCTATATGAAATAGAATAATGGAAAACATATTAAAGAGAGAAACTCTTGAAGTCAAAACACATGAGTAGCACACTTCTTCGATCAACAATCTTTGAATTTTTTTCACGGCTTCAAGCAATCACGACCGGTACAAGCTTCAGCAGATCTTACTCAACGTACGTATCTTCCAGCTTTTTGAAAAACTCTCTCAGTCTCTTTATGTATCGGTCTCTCTATCTTTTTCAGTCCCTTCCTTGTGCACGCAAATCTTCAATAAATAGACCAATAATCCTCCTTTAGAATGTTTCCTTGTAAGCGTAGAACTCTAGATCTTGATCAAGACAAATCTACACAAAAAGAAATTTAAATCATTATGATAATAATATTCTGATAACTTTATTTTAAAACTTAAAACAAATTAATCAAAGAAATAAATAACTTCATGTTCAAGAAAGGCAAAAGATATTAAATAAAATTTTTTTCAAACTAGGATGATTTTAAGGAATAAAATATTCCTTTCAATCTCCCCCTTTTTGCCTTTCTGGACAAAACACAACCAAACTCCCCCTTAATCAAAACTCCCCCTGAATAGATTCTCCCCCTCAGTATAAGCAAAGGTGTTGTCCTAAGATGTTGGCAACATCTAGCCATGACACCTTAAATCAGGAAACATAAGTGCAAGGAGAATGATCCATACAAAACAACAGTGAAAAACAACAAAACAGTTTTGATTAGAGGCAGAGCAAAACAGAGCAATAAAAACCAACAAAACTTATAACCTAGTAAAAAAAAAATAAACCAAAAAATTAAAATTAGAATTGATTGCTCTCGGAGTTCGCTTCATCACTTTCTTCTCCCCCTTTTTGTTCAGAAGGGCCAGCTCCTCTTAAAAGAGACTCATAGTGAGCCTTTAACCCTTCGTAATAAGCAAGATCAGCCTTTGCTTGTGCAATCTTCTGCTCAGCATGCACCAATTGAGCTTGAATGAACGTTGAATCGACAACTTGAGCAGCAGAAGGAGGTACAAAAACAGCAGTAGCAGATGAGGTGTTGGCAGCACCTGCCATGACACCTGTATAATCAGCAGTCTTAGACCAAGGAAGGTCTATCTTCCTATTTCCTTTGAGCAGGGCTGGTGCAATCTTTAGCAGTTCTCCAGGCTCAATAAGAACTTCATCATCATCCTTCTCAATTTCTTGAGACAACATCATAGAGTAGATGAGTGATGGATAAGGCAGCTTCAAGGTAGGTTGAGCACAATCTGCAAATGCCATGACTGTGTCAAACACAAGTCTGTCATAATTGAATGCCATGCCAGTTCCAATCGCATACAAGACTGGAGCTTGATGCTTTGTAACAACAGAAGAATTTCCAGATGGAGTCCAAGTCTTAACAGACGTTTTGTGAAGAACAGAGTATAGGGAAGTAAGCTTGCCAGCCTGCAACTTCTTGGGATGAGCTGGAAACTCTGTAACTTGACCTCCAGTAATGACAGTAGTCATTTCATTCAAGGTAGGCAGAGGAGCATCATCAACAGACGACGTGTGAAGAAAAGCATTGATGATAGCTGGACTAAACTGGAACAATTGACCTCTCACATATAATGTACCATACTTGACATACCGTGGGTCCTTCACAGCTTCAGTAAGATTACAATAGAACTCTCGAATGATTTTTCTGCTATACGTACCAGCAGTGGTAACAGTGGCAAGCAGATTTCTTGCTTCAAGGAATTTTATCATATTTTGAGCTCCATAATTCTCCACATCAATGTTACGCTCCTCAAGAAACTCACGATCAGAGTACTGATCCCAGCAGTCAGCAAACTCCTTGGAGTAAAAAGCAGATGAATATGACGAGTTTACCTGGTATTCTTCTCCTAAAATGTTGTCCAGGGTGTCGGCAACACCTTCCTCAGCACTTTCCTCTACTTCTTCAGAGTCATCAGAATTTGACTCTTCTTCCAACTCTTTCTCGGCATCTGAATTTTCACTTGACTCATTGCTGGAACTATCAGATGGATGAGGAAGGTTATCAGCAAATTCAGCGAGCATCTCCTCGTCTGGTTCATCCTTGGATTCCTCAACAGTAGTTGTAACCGAGGAAGAAGGCACCTTGCCTTTAGCTTTCTTCATCTTAGCCATGAATTGGGCTATTGAAATTTCTTCATCATCCGACAGAGCAGGAGGAATGACAGAGGATGGTTCCTCAACAGTAGGATGGTTCATCATCCGATGCCACTTGTTTCGGCTCTGAAGGCATGTCATGTCTTGGAGTCAGGTGGGGAGGGCTACCTCATCTATGCAGTTTATATGTCCATGAGTAGTACGAGTATTGATCATTTACCGGTTGTCAGCGAGTTTCCTGACGTATTCCCTGATGAGATTCCTGGTTTTCCTCCGGTTCGAGAGGTTGAATTTGGTATTGATCTAGTACCAGGAACTACGCCTATATCCCGAGCACCTTATTTTCTGGCACCGTCAGAGATGAGGGAATTGAAACAGCAGTTGCAAGATCTGCTTGATAAGGGATATATTCGTCCGAGTGTTTCTCCGTGGGGAGCACCTGTTTTGTTTGTCAAGAAGAAAGATGGATCGATGCGATTATGTATTGATTACAGGCAGTTGAATCGTGTCACCATCAAGAATAAGTATCCTTTGCCGCGGATTGATGATCTGTTCGATCAACTATAGGGTACTTCTGTTTATTCGAAGATAGATCTTAGATCTGGATACCATCAGATGCGGGTACGAGACTCAGATATATCTACGACTGCTTTCAAGACCAGATACGGGCATTATGAATTTTTGGTGATGTCATTCTGTTTGACGAATGCACCGGCAGTCTTTATGAATCTGATGAATCAAGTATTTCGAGATTATCTGGATAGATTTGTCATCGTCTTCATAGATGATATTCTTGTCTATTCTCATGACAAGGATGAGCATGCACAGCATTTGAGGATTGTTCTACAGACGTTACGAGATAAGCAGCTATATGCGAAATTGAGCAAGTGTGAATTCTGGCTTGATCGGGTAGTATTTCTCGGTCATGTGATTTCGAGTAAAGGGATATCTGTTAATCCTAGTAAGATAGAGGCAGTGCTGAACTGGTCTCATCCGACAACGGTTGCTGAGATTCGTAGTTTCTTGGGTCTAGCGGGATATTACCGTCGGTTCATCGAGAATTTTTCACAGTTGGCCAGGCCTTTGACTCAGCTTACTCGGAAAGATGTTACCTTAATTTGGTCCTCGGATTGTGAGGAGTCGTTTCACGAGCTGCGTAGACGTCTTACTACTGCACCTGTGCTAGCTTTACCTTCTGGATCAGGAGGTTATGTAGTTTATACTGATGCCTCTGGTCAGGGGTTGGGAAGTGTTTTGACACAGCATGGACATGTTATTGCCTATGCTTCTCGACAGTTGAAGTCGCATGAGAGTAATTATCCAGTGCATGATCTCGAGTTAGCCGCCATTGTATTTGCGCTCAAGATTTGGAGACATTATCTTTATGGCGAAAAATTTGAGATATTTACGGATCACAAGAGTTTGAAGTATTTATTCACTCAGGCAGAGTTGAATATGCGACAGAGACGCTGGATGGATCTCCTGAAGGATTATGATTGTGAAATCAAATATCATCCAGGTTCTGCTAATCTTACTGCTGATGCCTTAAGTCGGCAGGTGAGACTGTCTGCACTTCAGACTAATGAAATATCTCATATGATTCAAGAGTGCTGTTCATTGAGTTTTACGCTCAAGCACAAGAAAGGGAGGAATGGGATTCGTTTGTATACTATTCTATCTGAGCCAGCATTGTATTCTCGGATCAGAGATGCTCAGATATCTGATGTTAAGACTCAGCGATTGGCACGTCTAGCCAATGGAGTTAATACATCTGGATTCCATTTTCAGGCAGATGGTTTATTGTGCCTATCCAATAGAGTGGTTGTACCTAATGTTGCGGAGCTCAGGAATGATATTCTATCTCAAGCTCACAGGAGTCGATTATCAGTTCATCCTGGAAGTATGAAAATGTATAAGGACTTGCGAACTAGATTCTGGTGGAAGGGGATGAATCAAAGTGTGTATCAATTTGTTTCGAGATTTTTGGTTTGTCAACATGTCAAGGCTGAACATCGACGACCAGGTGGATTACTGCAGAATCTTGAGATTCCCGAATGGAAGTGGGAGCACGTGACTATGGATTTTGTTACCCACTTGCCTATGACTTCACGTCAGTGTGATGCTATCTGGGTTGTCATTGACCGTTTGAAAAAATCAGCACACTTTATTCCTTATAACCGGGAGTATTCTTATGATCGCATGGCACGCTTATATATCCAGGAGATCGTGCGATTACATGAGATTCCAGTGAGTATCGTCAGTGATAGAGATCCGCGATTTACTTCACGTTTTTGGGGTAGTTTTCAGGAGGCGTTGGGTACCACTCTAAGTTTGAGCACTGCGTATCATCCGGAGACTGATGGGCAGTCAGAGCGCACTATTCGTACGCTGGAGGATATGCTACGTTCTTCTGTCATGGACTTTGGTTTATCTTGGCAGGATCAGTTACCTTTGATTGAATTTGCCTACAATAACAGTTATCATCGTAGTATTGATATGGCACCTTTCGAGGCATTGTATGGTCGACGGTGTCGTACTCCGTTATTCTGGGATGAAGTCGGGGAACGGCAAGTAGAGGGTCCTGAATTGGTGCAGCAGATTGTAGACAAGGTAGATTTGATCAAGCATAGGATCAAAGTTGCTCAAGATAGACAAGCCAGTTATGCGAATATTCGCCGCAGGCCACTTCAGTTTAAGCCTGGTGAATATGTTTTTCTGCGAGTATCACCTTTCAGGAAGGTGATGAGATTCGGTGTGAAAGGCAAGTTGTCTCCTCGTTACATTGGGCCTTTCCAGATACTGGAGAAGATCGGAGATGTTGCTTATCGTTTGGCTTTACCGCCATCTCTTTCCAGTATACACAATGTTTTTCATGTGTCGTTGCTTCGACAGTACATAGCTGATGAATCTCATGTGATTCAGTCTACTGATATTCAGCTAGATCCAGATCTGTCTTTTGTTGAACGACCAATCTGTATCCTAGACAGGAAGGAGAAAGTTCTTCGGAACAAGACTATACCACTTGTGATGGTACAGTGGCAGCGCCGAGGCGTTGAAGAAGCAACTTGGGAAACTGAGAGTCGTATGCGAGCAGAATATCCTGAGTTGTTTGCTTTGTATTTTTGATTACCATGTAAGATGTACTTACAGTTGTTGTAATAAGCCATGGTTTGATGTTTCATATTGTTATCTTTATTGTCTTTAGATGTTATTTCGCGGACGAAATATCTAAAGGTGGGGAGAATGTAGTAACCCAGATACCATTTTAAGATAATAATATGTTAAACATGATTAAGGGTTGGTATTTAACCAATTTCGGAGTGTTATTGGACTTCAGAAGTAAAATTTGGGCTTTTTAATTTTGGGCCGGATAGTAAGCTCCGATCCCAGATAGTAAGCTCCGATCCTAGATAGTGAGCTCCGATCGGAACGGAAGCTCCGATCCTGGAACGGAAGTTCCGATCCCCAGCTGCCAGCAATGATCGATGACTCAGTCGCGAGTTTTGACAAGTGTCGATCATAGAGCAGATCGGAAGCTCCGATCGTAGATCGGAAGTTCCGATCCTGGCGTGGCAGACATGCACGCAATGAGCTGGATCGGAAGCTCCGATTCCGAAATCGGAAGTTCCGATCCTGGCCGAGAAATTTGGCTATAAATAGGGCCGTTCAGAGTTCATTTTCAATTACGAATTCCCGAGTTTCCTTCTTCAGTTATATAGTATGATATATACACTTGAGGGCCCTATCGGTTATAATATAGGTTCTGGAATAACCAAGGTGTGGTTATAGTCATCCGGGACTAGCGACTCCAAATGGCTAACTACGGACGAAGGTATGGTTCGGGAATATATTTAAGTTTTGGGAGTACTTATTAGCTTAGTTAAGGCTTATAGAACTTGTGTAGTGATACGGTGAACTTTTGAATATAGGCTTGGAACCTAGGATCCTATTATACTTGAACTAGCTTAGAGGTACGTACACATTGACTGAGATTGCCAGCGAGTATACATGTTTATATGTTGCATTTATTTGGCATTATTATATGGCATGATGTATGATTTACCATTTTCTATACTCATATGTCATGTGCATATACACGTTGAGCCTATTCCTTGTTATACCTGATTATAGGGCCGCTCAGCTCTATACTCGATAGTCTGTCACTGAGAGTACCGCGACGGCGGGAGCATTTATGTCTGTCTACTCTGGTGTACTAGACGAGTGTGGTTGCACCCAGAGGTTGATCCGTGCGGTGGCAGCACTCATATGGCGCCGGTTCTGAGCATGACTTTTCAGATGATCTTTTACCAGTCATCATGTAGCATGCATTATATACATATGTTTACTCATGTCTATGTACTGGGCGTAGCGCTCATGTCCTAGTTGTTATCTTGGACACCCTATTCCATGGGGCAGGTCACAGGATGGACGGAGCTGGTCATTCAAGGCAGGACTAGGGAGCAGGTGTAACACCCGGTATTTTTAAATACATAAATCCACATGCATAATTAGGGTATTTAATTATTTAAATTTATGATTTATGGGTTAAATAATTATTTGAGTTATTTGTGCATGATTTAATTTATTTTTAAGCATTTAACCCATAATTAGTGATTTTTATGATTTTTAGTATTTTAATTATTTTATCGCGTAGACGGGACCGTGGACGAACGAGATGACAACTTTCTAGCCAATTTATTTCCTGAGCTTTTTAAGAGCCCAAAAATATTATTTTGAGTTTTATTTCCTCAAAATTTTTAGTATTTAATTTTATATAATTTTAGGAGTCCATTTTATTCAAAATAAGCCAAAATATTATTTTTTTTAGCATCTATAAAATTCCCTTAATTTTAATTTCGGGATTTTTATTAATGTTTCAGATTTTAAATATTTCTTTTAGAGTTTTGTGTTAAGTTATATTTTATATATATATTTAATATCCTTAATAATATATTAATTACCCTATATCCTAAGTTATTAATTTTTAAAACCTAATCTACCCACACGCACACACACGTCCCAATCATTCAGCCGCCCCCACCCATCTTCTTCAACACCTTCACGCTTTTTCTCCCAGAAACACCACCCCATAGGCGTTCTTCAAGAAATTTAGAAGTTGGTCGCTCGTTCTTCGTCCCGGTGCCCCCGCAATCGCGTGTTATTCAAGAAAAATTACGAAAGGCATGTTTATTCTTTTCCTTTCTCACCATATCAGCTAATTACAGTGAGTTTATGACAGATTTATCATTTTTAATTCTGATATCTTTTGGGTTCATGCGAAATCTTGGAATAATTCTTTTGATCAACTCATGCTTTTGGCTTGTTTTCCATTGCATCACCACATTTTCATGGCATGGTGAGATTCTGGACTGTTGGAGCAGGTTCGAGGGATGCCTTAGGTCCTCCTTGTTTGAGTGGTTCCGGTAATATGGGCCATGGAGGGTCTGAACCGAAGCTAGGACAGCAGTTGGGGGGGGGGGGGGAAGGGTGCGCAGGTTAGGGTTCTTGGGAAGGGCTCGGTTTCGTGAGAGGCTGGGCTGCATGGATGGGGTTAGAGGGCTAGGCTAGGACCGCCCAGACGTGGGCTACGTCTGGGCGGCAGCGCTCCGGCCAGGGGCGGCCGGAGCTGGCCGGCAGCTGGCCATTAGGGCCTGCTGCTCACGGCCATGCCGAAGGGAAGAGAAAGGGGGGGGGGGAAACGGGTTTGTGGGTTCTGGCCTGAACCGGGTCTAGGGATGGGTCCGGGTTGGGTCAGTTAGGTCATGGGTCGGGTCAGGTGGTCCGGGTCCGGGTTAGGTGGGCCGGGCTCGGGTATTTTAATTTTATGTGAATTATTAAGTTAATGGGTTTTCTTTTGGGCTATTAGATTTAATTAATGTTTGGGCCACTTTTAATTAGTTATTTGGACTTAATTAATTTAATTAAGTTAGTCCACTAATTTTTATGGGCTTTAGGGCCCATGAAAATTATTGGGCCAGTCTTTGGGCTTTTGGGCCCATTGAGCCAGTTTAAGTTGTTATTGGGCTTAGTATGTTTTAATGGGCTTTATTAATTTTAAATGGGCTTAGAATAATTATTTGGGCTTAGAATAATCACTATTGGGCTTAAGTATGTTCATGGGCCAGTCTAAGTGTTAATGGGCCAGATTTAAGTAAATGGGCTTGAGTGTTAGGGCCAGCAGTCCAGGACCATCCATGAGAAAATTGCATGTGTCCTGATTATATATTTAATTATTTTTATGCATTGAAGTTATTTTAATATTTATATGTTAGTAAGAAATTTAAATTAAATATATATGAAGGACACACATGTTTATTTAAGTACATGCATTCATGAAATAATATTTTATGCATGATTTAATGTTTAAGGTTGAGCAAGAAAATATTTTATGTTGGAAGTTGAAGTAGTGTGACAATTTAAGGGGGATTCGTCCCCATATGATTGAAGGGCAGTTTACTGCCAATTTAAGAGGTGATTCGTCACCGGCCACGTACGTTGGTTTCCACGCTGATCAGTATTTAATGTATGATTTAAGGTTACACTACGGATACAACCATGCGATGTTAGAAAATAATTGCTCAACAATGTTTATGTATTATGTTATCTAAGTTAAGTTATGTTATGTTATGAAATTTTCAAGCATGCTCATTCATGTATATGTATGTATTAGTATTTAATTGTTTTAAATTATTTTAAACCCTTGTTATGTTAGCATGTTGGGCCTCTAGGCTCACTACACTGGTATGGTGCAGGTGAGTTAGTTGAGGATGAGATTGTTCCCACCGGAGGCGAGGATGTATGAGCGGGCATGCATTGACCCCGTGACCGTGATAGATGTCTGAGTCACATGCATGTTTTTGATTATGTCAGCACGTTACACATTTTATATTATTTTTCAGTGGATGGGAGTTTTGAATATTTTATTGAATATTGTCAGTGCATGCAAATTTTAATCATTTTATTTATGCAGTATTTTTAATTAAATGTTTGACTCAGATATCTATTTTATTTAAAGAAATGAAGTTTTTATTTAAATTATTTATTTATTTATCTTTTTATTTTGTGCATATATGTATGGGCATATATGTGCATCTTTTATTTAGTAAGTATATAACAAAAAAAAAAAAAAATTCCGCATATTTATTTATTATAGAGTTAGGGTCGTTTCAGTTGGTATCAGAGCACGGTCCTTGGAGGGGTCATTACTGCTATGCGAGCTCAGAAATCCACGCTACCGGTCTGTAAGTTTTAAGTGTTTATAGCATGATTTAATTTCTAGAATTTAAGTTAGCATTAATTTGAAACAACTTAGTTATGCATGGCGATTTACGTAAATAAATATGTGGTGGTGCAGAATGCCTCCGAGACCAGTTAACAGACGTGGAGGACCTCCACCTCCACCTCCACCTCCGCAGAACCCTATTGCAGCATTGGAGCAGGCCAATGCAAATATGATGGCAGGGATTACTGCTCTGTTAGAGCAGCAGGCTACTCGTCCCAGGTTTTCCCACGAGGAGGACGTTGTTGAGAGGTTCCAGAAGAAGGGACCCAAGGAGTTTGTTGGTACCACCGATCCTTTGGTGGCGGAGGGATGGATTCGCTCTCTGGAGTCCATCTTTGCTTATATGGGGATCACAGACACCGACAGGGTGAACTGTGCGACGTACATGCTGAGGGGTGATGCAGCGCTCTGGTGGGAGGGTGCAGCCAGAGGAGTCGACCTTCCTACACTGACCTGGGCAGAGTTTAGGCGTATCTTCTATGCCAAGTACTTTACTGAGGATGTGCGCAGTCGCATGATCCGTGAGTTTATGAGTCTCCGTCAGGGGGACAAGGCCGTGGTTGAGTATGTGAGGCTGTTCGAGAGGGGCTGTCACTTTGTGCCCTTGATTGCTGATAGTCCGCAAGAGAAGTTGAGACAGTTTGTGGAGGGCCTGAAGGCTGATATCAGGCATGATATTCGTATGGCAGACGTCCTTACTTATGAGTCTGCAGTCAGTAGAGCCTTGCGTTCCGAGGAGGGTCGGAGAGAGATCCAGAGGGAGCAGCAGGGGAAGAGGCAGTTTCAGGCTGGGTACCAGCGACCATCTTCGCAGCCTCCTGCGAAGAAGCAGTATACAGGGCCGGCTAAGGGCCCGAATCAGCAGCAGAGGCCACAGCAGCAGAGGCCGCAGCAGCAGAGGGGCGGGGCCCCTAATGCCATAGCTTATCCTACCTGCCCGAAGTGCCAGAAGATGCATTCGGGACCTTGTCTATTGGGAGCAGGAGTTTGCTACCACTTTAGGGAGCCAGGGCATCAGATAGCTAACTGCCCCAGGAAGAAGAACACCGCTGGTAGGGTGTTTGTGATGCAGGCTGAGGAGGTAGATCCAGACACCTCCTTGATCACCGGTGTATCTTATCCCTAGCATTTTAATAATTTTCCTTTGGTTAAAAATTTAGTCTTTAATTTGGAATTCTTGTTATTTGGGTTATTTAACTGCATGTTAGAATAGGAAGCATGTTTTACTTGTGATTAGAATTAAGAATTTGTAGTGACTCGTTGGGGAAAATTTAGTAGTGGTATGAAACTGTTGGGAATTTTCTGCGTGCAGGGAGAATTCTAGTTGGAGGCAACTCCACGTTTGCGTTGCTAGATTCAGGGGCTACGCATTCGTTTATCTCCCTGGAGTTTATCAGGCGGGTAGGCATCACACCTGAGAGTAGTGATAGTGGGTATGATGTTACTATGCCGTCAGGGCAGATTATTTCTACCTCGAAGGTTATTCGAGGACTGGAGTTGGAGCTGCAGGGACACTCCATTCGAGCAGATGTAGTAGTTTTGCCTTTGAGTGGATTCGATTTGATTTTGGGCATGGACTGGTTGACAGTCAATGGAGCTTCGATTGATTTTCGTCGGAGATCAGTGTCAGTGAGACCTACAGTAGGCGACCCGTTCACTTTTCATGCATCTCAGAGCAGTGATATTTCTCAGGTGATATCTCATATTCAGGCGAGGAAGTTGTTGAGACGGGGTTGCCAGGGGTTTCTAGCGAGTATTGTCACGACTTCAGAGCCATCTAGCAGATCATTATCAGAGATAGAGGTGGTTCGTGACTTTCCGGATGTCTTTCCGGAGGATGTTGCCGGAATTCCACCAGTCAGAGAGGTGGAGTTCAGCATCGACTTAGTGCCAGACACCGTGCCTATCTCTAAGGCACCTTACAGACTTGCTCCTACCGAGATGAAAGAGTTGAAGGAGCAGATTCAGGAGTTGTTAGAGAAAGGCTTTGTTCGTCCTAGCTTTTCTCCGTGGGGGGCTCCGGTGTTATTTGTGAAGAAGAAGGATGGCAGTATGAGACTGTGCATCGATTACCGAGAGCTCAACAGGGTAACAGTGAAGAACAAGTATCCACTGCCGAGGATAGAGGATTTATTTGACCAGTTGTAGGGAGCTTCAGTGTTCTCCAAGATCGATCTGCGATCTGGGTATCATCAGTTGCGGGTCAGAGATGCAGATGTGTCCAAGACTGCTTTCAGGACACGATATGGGCATTACGAGTTCTTAGTAATGCCATTTGGGATGACCAATGCTCCAGCGGTTTTCATGGATCTCATGAACCGAGTCTTTCAGCCGTACCTAGATCAGTTCATCATAGTCTTCATTGATGATATCTTGATCTATTCTAGGAGCATCGAGGAGCATAGACAGCATCTTCAGACGGCCTTGCAGACTTTGAGGGAGCATCGGTTGTATGCCAAGTTCAGCAAGTGCGAGTTTTGGCTTGAGCAGGTGGCATTTCTTGGCCACATTATTTCGAGGGATGGGATTGCAGTTGATCAGTCTAAGGTTGAGGCAGTGCAGAATTGGGGTATTCCGAAGAATGCTTCAGAGATTCGCAGTTTCTTGGGTTTGGCAGGATATTATAGGAAGTTCATCAAGGGTTTTTCCTCTATTGCAGTACCCTTGACTTCCTTGACCAAGAAGAACGCGAAGTTTATCTGGAGTTCAGACTGTCAGAGGAGCTTCGATCAGCTGAAGGAAGCACTCACTACTGCACCAGTGTTAGCGATGACAGTACCACACGAGGAGTTAGTGGTGTACACCGACGCGTCTAAACTGGGTTTAGGCGCAGTGCTTATGCAGTGTGGTAAGGTTATTGCGTATGCGTCGAGGCAGCTGAAGATTCATGAGCAGAACTACCCGACGCATGACTTGGAGTTGGCAGCATTGGTCTTCGCTTTGAAAATCTGGAGGCACTATCTGTATGGCGAGAAGTGCAAGATTTCACAGACCACAAGAGTCTCAAGTACTTCTTCACACAGAAGGATTTGAACATGAAACAGCGCAGATGGTTGGAGTTGGTGAAAGACTATGATTGTGACATTAGCTACCATCCGGGTAAATCTAATGTAGTGGCCGATGCTTTGAGTCGGAAGTCGTCAGTGGTATCATGTTTGACCGTACAGTTACCACTACAGAGCGAGATTCAGAGTTTTGGCTTGGAGTGTTATCCGAGTGGCCATGCACCGAGCTTGTCAGTGTTGACGGTGCAGCCAGTTCTGCGAGATCAGATTAGGGAGGGACAGTCCACTGATGAGGAGTTGCAGCGATGGAGACAGAGAGATGAGGCTAGAGGTAATCTCTTGTATACAGTGGAGGATGGTATCGTTCAGTACCGTGGGAGGATGTGGGTACCGAACGTCGATCAGTTGAGAGCTGAGATTTTATCAGAGGCTCACACATCTCCGTACTCCATTCACCCCGGAAGTACGAAGATGTACAAAGACTTGCAGCTATTGTATTGGTGGCCCGGGATGAAGAGTGACATCGGGAGAGTGGTGTCAGAGTGCTTGACTTGTCAGCAAGTCAAGGCAGAGTATCAGCGTCCAGCAGGACTTCTTAGACCTCTTCCCATTCCGGAATGGAAATGGGAGAATATTACGATGGATTTTGTGGTTGGCTTACCGAGGAGTGTCAGAGGTTGCACAGCGATTTGGGTGATTGTGGATAGACTCACCAAGTCAGCTCATTTCTTGCCGGTGAGGATTACTTATACTTTGACACAGTATGCAGAGCTTTACATCAGAGAGATTGTTAGACTGCATGGCATACCAGTGTCTATTGTGTCAGACAGAGATCCGAGATTCACATCTGCGTTTTGGAAGAGTCTGCACACAGCTTTGGGGACGAGGCTTTTGTTCAGTACAGCATTTCATCCCCAGACAGATGGTCAGTCTGAGAGGGTGATCCAGGTTCTCGAGGATCTTCTGAAAGCTTGTGTCATTGATTTTCGGGGCTCTTGGGAGACTAGACTGCCATTAGTGGAGTTTACCTATAACAACAGTTTTCACTCATCTATAGGTATGGCTCCTTATGCAGCATTGTATGGGAGGAGATGCAGATCTCTTGTGCATTGGGATGAGGTTGGTGAGCGGATTTTGCTGGGTCCTGAGATTGTGTAGCAGACAGCTGACATTGTGACTCAGATTCGAGATAGGATGAGGACTGCTCAGAGTCGGCAGAAGAGTTATGCAGATGCCAGACGATGAGATTTGGAGTTCGCTGTAGGTGATCACGTATTCCTGAAGATGTCACCTATGAAGGGAGTAGTGCGTTTTGGCCGGAGAGGCAAGCTTAATCCGAGGTATATAGGGCCATTTGAGATCTTGGAGAGAGTTGGCACGTTGGCCTACCGTTTAGCTCTACCTCCAGGGCTAGCGGCAGTGCACAACGTTTTCCATGTATCTATGCTTCGGAGATATGTCTCCAACCCGTCGCATGTGTTGGATTTCGAGCCCTTACAGTTGCCACCAGATCTAGTGTATGAGGAGAGGCCAGTGCGGATCTTGGCAAGGGAGGAGCGGAGGCTTAGGACGCGGGTCATACCGATGGTCAGAGTCCAGTGGCTGAATCACTCGGAGGAGGAAGCTACTTGGGAGACCGAGGCAGACATGAGGACTCGCTACCCGGAGTTGTTCGGGTAAGTACTTTAATTTCGAGGACGAAATTCAATTTAAGGGGGGGAGAATTGTAACACCCGGTATTTTTAAATACGTAAATCCGCATGCATAATTAGGGTATTTAATTATTTAAATTTATGATTTATGGGTTAAATAATTATTTGAGTTATTTGTGCATGATTTAATTTATTTTTAAGCATTTAACCCATAATTAGTGATTTTTATGATTTTTAGTATTTTAATTATTTTATCGCGTAGACGGGACCGTGGACGGACGAGATGACAACTTTCTAGCCAATTTATTTCCTGAGCTTTTTAAGAGCCCAAAAATATTATTTTGAGTTTTATTTCCTCAAAATTTTTAGTATTTAATTTTATATAATTTTAGGAGTCCATTTTATTCAAAATAAGCCAAAATATTGTTTTTTTTAGCATCTATAAAATTCCCTTAATTTTAATTTCGGGATTTTTATTAATGTTTCAGATTTTAAATATTTCTTTTAGAGTTTTGTGTTAAGTTATATTTTATATATATATTTAATATCCTTAATAATATATTAATTACCCTATATCCTAAGTTATTAATTTTTAAAACCTAATCTACCCACACACACACACACGTCCCAATCATTCAGCCGCCCCCACCCATCTTCTTCAACACCTTCATGCTTTTTCTCCCAGAAACACCACCCCATAGGCGTTCTTCAAGAAATTTAGAAGTTGGTCGCTCGTTCTTCGTCCCGGTGCCCCCGCAATCGTGTGTTATTCAAGAAAAATTACGAAAGGCATGTTTATTCTTTTCCTTTCTCACCATATCAGCTAATTACAGTGAGTTTATGACAGATTTATCATTTTTAATTCTGATATCTTTTGGGTTCATGCGAAATCTTGGAATAATTCTTTTGATCAACTCATGCTTTTGGCTTGTTTTCCATTGCATCACCACATTTTCATGGCATGGTGAGATTCTGGACTGTTGGGGCAGGTTCGAGGGATGCCTTAGGTCCTCCTTGTTTGAGTGGTTCCGGTAATATGGTCCATGGAGGGTCTGAACCGAAGCTAGGACAGCAGTTGGGGGGGGAAGAGTGCGCAGGTTAGGGTTCTTGGGAAGGGCTCGGTTTCGTGAGAGGCTGGGCTGCATGGATGGGGTTCGAGGGCTAGGCTAGGACCGCCCAGACGTGGGCTACGTCTGGGCGGCAGCGCTCCGGCCAGGGGCGGCCGGAGCTGGCCGGCAGCTGGCCATTAGGGCCTGCTGCTCACGGCCATGCCGAAGGGAAGAGAAAGGGGGGGGGGGGAAACGGGTTTGTGGGTTCTGGCCTGAACCGGGTCTAGGGATGGGTCCGGGTCGGGTCAGTTAGGTCATGGGTCGGGTCAGGTGGGCCGGGCTCGGGTATTTTAATTTTATGTGAATTATTAAGTTAATGGGTTTTCTTTTGGGCTATTAGATTTAATTAATGTTTGGGCCACTTTTAATTAGTTATTTGGACTTAATTAATTTAATTAAGTTAGTCCACTAATTTTTATGGGCTTTAGGGCCCATGAAAATTATTGGGCCAGTCTTTGGGCTTTTGGGCCCATTGGGCCAGTTTAAGTTGTTATTGGGCTTAGTATGTTTTAATGGGCTTTATTAATTTTAAATGGGCTTAGAATAATTATTTGGGCTTAGAATAATCACTATTGGGCTTAAGTATGTTCATGGGCCAGTCTAAGTGTTAATGGGCCAGATTTAAGTAAATGGGCTTGAGTGTTAGGGCCAGCAGTCCAGGACCATCCATGAGAAAATTGCATGTGTCCTGATTATATATTTAATTATTTTTATGCATTGAAGTTATTTTAATATTTATATGTTAGTAAGAAATTTAAATTAAATATATATGAAGGACACACATGTTTATTTAAGTACATGCATTCATGAAATAATATTTTATGCATGATTTAATGTTTAAGGTTGAGCAAGAAAATATTTTATGTTGGAAGTTGAAGTAGTGTGACAATTTAAGGGGGATTCGTCCCCATATGATTGAAGGGCAGTTTACTGCCAATTTAAGAGGTGATTCGTCACCGGCCACGTACGTTGGTTTCCACGCTGATCAGTATTTAATGTATGATTTAAGGTTACACTACGGATACAACCATGCGATGTTAGAAAATAATTGCTCAACAATGTTTATGTATTATGTTATCTAAGTTAAGTTATGTTATGTTATGAAATTTTCAAGCATGCTCATTCATGTATATGTATGTATTAGTATTTAATTGTTTTAAATTATTTTAAACCCTTGTTATGTTAGCATGTTGGGCCTCTAGGCTCACTACACTGGTATGGTGCAGGTGAGTTAGTTGAGGATGAGATTGTTCCCACCGGAGGCGAAGATGTATGAGCGGGCATGCAGTGACCCCGTGACCGTGATAGATGTCTGAGTCACATGCATGTTTTTTATTATGTCAGCACGTTACACATTTTATATTATTTTTCAGTGGATGGGAGTTTTGAATATTTTATTGAATATTGTCAGTGCATGCAAATTTTAATCATTTTATTTATGCAGTATTTTTAATTAAATGTTTGACTCAGATATCTATTTTATTTAAAGAAATGAAGTTTTTATTTAAATTATTTATTTATTTATCTTTTTATTTTGTGCATATATGTATGGGCATATATGTGCATCTTTTATTTAGTAAGTATATAAAAAAAAAAAAAATTCCGCATATTTATTTATTATAGAGTTAGGGTCGTTTCACATTGAATATCAGCTTTTGGTACCCAAACCTTTCTTACATATGTTCTGTTTCTAGGGATGTTGTAGGGAGGTGTTGGCAACACCTTAGGCAACACCTTAGATGCAGATCTATTCCAGTAGTCTTCCTGCAGCTTAAAATAGTATGGTTTGATATGACCAGGTCTATGACAGTAGTGACAGATGTACCTACGTTTCCTTTTGGATTTTGAAGGAGCAGCAGGCTGTGGCTTTGGTTTTGGAGGATCAACTGGCAAGACTTTTTTGCTTGAGCTTTTTGTACTGCTACTTTCCTTGACAAACACAGGCCCTTTCGAGCTTTCTCCAATCTCAAATATGTTGTTTTCAAAACCTAAACCAGCTGTACCATCTCTTCCCATCATGAGTAAAGAATCAAGTTTGGTAGTGCTTGAATTAAACTTAGCCAACGTAGCTTTTGCTTTTCCGAGCTCTTCCTTCACTTGTCTTAACTCGATGTCTTTCTTACTCAGCATGACTTCCAGCCTTGACACATCAGCCTTTAAATCAGAATTTTCCTTTGAAAGGATAGTGTTCAATTTATTCTTTTCAATCCAATCAGTATGTAATTCTTCAAACATCATCTGAGCTTCTTCTATGGACATTGTCTCTTCACCTGTATCATTATCACACATATTATCAGTAGTGGAGGAATTCAAACAAACTGACCTTTGAGAGATGCTGCGGCCAGGTGTGGCAACACCCGCGGCAACACCTAAAGGATTGACTTGAAATTTTTTCTTGCTTTCCAGTAAGGCAGATAAGGCAGTATGACTCTCTTCATCTTCATGTTCTTCTTTTTCAGACTCTTCATCACTCAAAGACGTGTTCATCCCTTTCCTAAGCGTGTTGGCATACTCATTTGCATAGTGTCCAAAACTTTGACATGCATGGCATTGAACCGTGTCTAGCTTCTTTGAGACAAACTTCTTCTTTTCATCCACTATTATCCGAGGCTTAGAAGAATCAGTAGGTTTCTTTGGTGATTGTTCTGGTCCAGTAATCCTTAAGGGCTTGTTGGAGAACATTGGAGTCTTGAATTTTTTATCCATCTTTCTTGACTCTTTCATTCTTTTCAGATAATCATTAAATTTCTTAGTCATGAGAGAAATCAAATCCTCTTCTAAATCAGATTGATGAACTTCTTGATGAAATTTAACATATTCCTCATATGAGGGCTTCGAAACTTGAAGAGCTATTGATTTTCCTTATCCTTCTCTTGTTCTGTATTGTTCATCTCAAAGACTTGAAGGATGCTAATCAGTTCAGTCATCTTCATCTTTGAAGTATCCTTTACTTCTTCAAGCGCCCATATCTTCCCATTGAATCGTTTAGGCAGGGATCGAAGAACCTTGTTCACCATAGCTTCACTCGCAATAGGTCCTCCAAGAGCATAAGCCTCTGTAGCTATCTCCCTATGTTTTTTATCATACTCAGCAATAGTCTCATTCTCATCCATCCTGATTCTCTAAAATTTAGCGTTTAACAATCTCAATCTTGTTCTTCTCACACTATCTGTTCCTTCACAATGTTCTTGAAGAGCACCCCATGCGTCCTTAGCAATAGTGCAGTCAGATATGATCCCATACATCCTCATATCCACAGTTGCAAGGATTGCATTGAGTGCCTTAGCATTGTAGCTTGAGCTTTGTGTTTCCTCGGCAGTCCAATTTTCTTCTTTCTTGATGATATAGTCTCCGTCGTCATCTTGCGTTGTTGAAGGAGTCCAACCAGTCAAAATACTTTGCCACGCACGAACATCCATAGCTTTAATAGTATACCTCATTCTATGCTTCCAAAGTGCGTAATTTGCGCCATCAAGGATTGGAGGTTTGAGAAACGAAATCGAAACAGATGATGAGTCCATCTTATTTCCTGTAATAAAATAAGCAACCAAGATCAGTTCTTAGTGTATCAAGAATATAGCTCTGATGCCACTTGTAAGAAAATAATGGTTGCACATAAACAATTTGAGGTGTTGTCACAAGGTATTGACAACACCTACAATAACACCTTGAGTAATTTGCAGCGGAATATAATGTAAGCGTGTATACAATAAGCAAGCAACCAAAAAAAATAGACTTAAATGAATTAAGCAAGAGTATAAAATACTCTTGCAGCGCCTTAGGGCAAAACTTCACTAGAAAAACAAATCAAAGAGTTTTACAAACCCTAAAACTAGTGACTATTGTAAAATCAATTTCTCAAAAACAAGTAAGAAAATAAACAATAAAGTTTCTCCTAAAAATATTCTATATGAAATAGAATAATGGAAAACATATTAAGGAGAGAAACTCTTGAAGTCAAAACACGTGAGTAGCACACTTCTTCGATCAACAATCTTTGAATTCTCTTCACGGCTTCAAGCAATCACGACCGGTACAAGCTTCAGCAGATCTTACTCAACGTACGTATCTTCCAGGTTTCTGAAAAACTCTCTCAGTCTCTTTATGTATCGGTCTCTCTATCTTTTTCAGTCCCTTCCTTGTGCACGCAAATCTTCAATAAATAGACCAAGAATCCTCCTTTAGAATGTTTCCTTGTAAACGTAGGACTCTAAATCTTGATCAAGACAAATCTACACAAAAAGGAATTTAAATCATTATGATAATAATATTCTGATAACTTTATTTTAAAATTTAAAACAAGTTATTCAAAAAAAATAAATAACTTCATGTTCAAGAAAGGCAAAAGATATTAAATAAAATCTTTTTCAAACTAGGATGATTTTAAGGAATAAAATATTCCTTTCATATTCTATTACGATAAAAAAAAAACGGTATTATCTATAGAAAATACTAATTCAACTTGTTTATAAATTCTTATAAATTGGGTTCTCTTTTTCTTTTTATATTAGGATCATCTAATATAATAATTATATCATAATTAAATTAAAGTAATAAACATAGCTACACCCATCAATTTTAGATTTAGTAAATTGTAATTATAATTTGTTTTGCTTTGCCGCGATAGTTGAACGTTATGATAAAATATTGTTATTTAATTAACATGTCTAACGTCATAATTTATTACGATCATGTAATTACTAACAAAATTTCATTTATCTTTTAATGCATAACATTTTTTATATGGTTAACTAATTACTTGCGTATAATCAGAAGTTTAAATTTAATTTAATATTTTATTTTACCCATCAATACCAAGTTTTAGATTTAGCAAATTTTAGTTATAACTTTTTTTACTTTCCGCGATATTTAACTTTATGAGAAAATATTATTATACACTTAACACACTAACATCATAATTTATCACGATCATATAATTACTAACAATATTCATTTATCTGTTTATGCATTTCATTTTTTATATTTTTAACTAACTTGCGCGCATAAACAGAAGTTTAAATTTAATTTAATATATTTGTACCCATCAATACCAATCAGTTTTAAATTCAATAAAATGTAATTATAATTTATTTTGCTAATTCTCGTGATATTTGAACGCTGTGAAAAAAAATTTATTATTCACTTAAGACATATAACGTAATAATTTCATGTAATTAATAACTTTATTTT
Source organism: Henckelia pumila (assembly GCF_033568475.1). NCBI lineage: Eukaryota > Viridiplantae > Streptophyta > Magnoliopsida > Lamiales > Gesneriaceae > Henckelia > Henckelia pumila. Next base: position 142,972,380 of record NC_133123.1, on the reverse strand, counting down.
ATTTATCTTTTTATGCATGTAATCATTTATATAGTTAACTAATTAAATAAATTGCGCGCGTAATCCAAAGTTTAAATTTAATTGAATATCTTTTTACCCATCAGTTTTACATTTAGTAAATTGTAATTATAATTTGTTTTGCTTTCGCACGATATTTGAACGTCATGAGAAGATATTATTATTCACTTAACACGTGTATCGTCATAATTTATAACGGTCATATAATTACTAACGATATTTCATTTATTTATTTTTATTCATGACATCTTTTATATTGTTAACTAACTTGTGCGCGTAAGTCGTAACCAGAAGTTTAAATTTAATTTAATATAATTTTAATATCGATACCCATCCGTTTTAGATTTAGTAAATTGTAATTATAATATTTTTTTGCTTTCCTGCAATATTTGAATGTTATGAGAAAATATTATTATACACTTAACACGTGCAACATCATAATTTATCAAGGTCATATTAACAATATTTCATTTATATTTTTTATGCATGTCATCTTTTATATTGTTAACTAACTTGCGTGCGTAACCAGAAGTTTAAATTTAATTCATATCTTTATAACCATCATCAGTTTTAGATTTAGTAAACTGTAATATAATTTGTTTTGCTTTCCCGCGATATTTGAATAGAAAATATTATTATTCACTTACATGTGTAACACCATAATTTATCACCGTAATGTAATTACTGAATACTGATGACATTTCATTTATCTTTAATTTGATGCATGTCATATTTTTGTTGTTAACTTATTTTCGCTCGTAAATAGAAGTTTAAATTTAATTTCATTTCATTTTACCCATCAATACCTATCCGTTTTAGATTCAGTATATTATAATTAAAATTTGGTTTGATTTCCCGCGAAATTTGAACGTTAATAGATATTTGGTTTGATTTCCAGCGAAATTTGAACGTTACAAAATATTTACTATTGATAACAATAATTTATTTATTTTTTTATAGCATGCATATTTTATCTTTTTAACTAACTTGCACGCGCAACCAAAAACTTAGATCCAGTAAATTATAATTATAATTTGGTTTGATTTTCCGCAAAATTTAAACGTTAAGAAATATTTACTATTAATAACGATATTTCATTTTTTTACAACATGTCATATTTTATCTTTTTAACTAACATGCGTGCGCAACCGAAAAGTTAAATTTAATTTAGTACCTTCTATCTTTGTTAACTAACTTGCACACGTAAGCAGAAGTTTAAATTTAATTTAATATATTTTTACCTATCAATACCCATCAGTTTAAGATTTAGTAAACTGTAATTATTTTTTTTTTATTTTCCCGCGATATTTGAATTTTATGAGAAAATATTATTATTCACTTAAAACGTTTACGTCATAATTTATCACGGTCGTGTAATTTCTAACGTTATTTCATTTGTATTTTTTATGCATGTCATATTTTATATTGTTAACTAACTTGCGCGCGCGTAACCAAAAATTTAAATTTAATTAATAATTTTTTAACCATAATCAATTTTAGATTTAGTAAATTGTAAATATAATTTGTTTTGATTTCCCGCAATATTTGAACATAGAAAATATTATTATTCACTTCACACGTGTAACGCCATAATTGATCACCGTAATGTAATTACTGATGACATTTCATTTATCTTTTGATGCATGTCATCTTTTATATTGTTAACTAACTTTCGCGCGTAAATAGAAGTTTACATTTAATTTAATTTATTTTTACCCATCAATACACATCCGTTTTAGATTCAGTACGTAAATTAAAATTATAATTTGGTTTGATATCCCGCGAAATTTGAACGTTAAGAGATATTTGGTTTGATTTACCGCAAAATTTGAACGCTAAGAGATATTTATTATTAATAACGATATTTCATTTATTTTTTTACAGCATGTTGTATTTTTTTCTTTTTAAATAACTTGCGCGCGCAACCAAAAACTTAGATTCAGTAAATTATAATTATAATTTGGTTTGATTTCCCGCGAAATTTGAACGTTAAGAGATATTTTCTATTAATAATAATATTTAATTTAATTTTTTACAGCAAGTCATATTTTATCTTTTTAACTAACTTGCGCGCACAACCGAAAAGTTAAATTTAATTTAATACCTTCTATCTTTGTTAACTAACTTGCACACGTAAGCAGAATTTTAAATTTAATTTAATATATTTTTACCTATCAATAGTCTAATACCCATCAGTTTTAGATTTTGTAAACTGTAATTATATATTTTTTTGTTTTCCCGCGATATTTGAATGTTATGAGAAAATATTATTATTCACTTAAAATATGTAACGTCTTAATTTATCACGGTCGTGTAATTTCTAACGTTATTTCATTTATATTTTTAATGCATGTCATATTTTATATTGTTAACTAACTTGAGCGCGTAACCAATAATTTAAATTTAATTCATATTTTTTTAACCATCATCAGTTTTAGATTTAGTAAATTCTAAATATAATTTGTTTTGCTTTCCCGCAATATTTGAACATAAAAAATATTATTATTCACTTTACATGTGTAACGTCATAATTTATCACCGTAATGTAATTACTGATGACATTTCATTTATCTTTTGATGCATGTCATCTTTTATATTGTTAACTAACTTTCGCACGTAAATAAAAGTTTAAATTTAATTTAATTTCTTTTTACCCATCAATACACATCCGTTTTAGATTCAGTAAATTATAATTATAATTTGGTTTGATTTCCCGCGAAATTTGAATGTTAAGAGATATTTGGTTTGATTTTCCGCAAAATTTGAACGTTAAGAGATATTTACTATTAATAACGATATTTCATTTATTTTTTTATAGTATGTCGTATTTTATCTTTTTAACTAACTTGCGCGCGCAACTGAAAACTTAGATTCAATAAATTATAATTATAATTTGGTTTGATTTCCAGCGAAATTTGAACGTTAAGAGATATTTACTATTAATAATAATATTTAATTTATTTTTTTACAGCATGTCATCTTTTATCTTTTTAACTAACTTGCGCGCGCAACCGGAAACTTAGATTCAGTAAATTATAATTTATAATTTGGTTTGATTTCCCGCTAAATTTGAACGTTAAGAGATATTTACTATTAATAACGATATTTCATTTATTTTTTTTAAGCATGTCATATTTTATCTTTTAAACTAACTTGCGCCCGCAACTGAAGACTTAAATTTAATTTAATTTAATGTAATACTTTAGATATTTGTTAACTAACTTGCGCGCGTAACCAAAAGTTTAAATTTAATTTAATATATTTTTACCCCCAAGTTTTAGATTTAGTAAACTGTAATTATATATATTTTTTGTTTTTCCGCGATATTTAATGTTATCAGAAAATATTATTATTCACTTAAAACGTGTAACATCGTAATTTATCAGGGTCGTGTAATTTCTAACGTTATTTCATTTATATTTTTTATGCATGTCATCTTTTATATTGTTAACGTACTAACTTTCGCGCGTAACCAAAAGTTTAAATTTAATTAATATCTTTTTAACCATCATCAGTTTTAGATTTAGTAAATTGTAAATATAATTTGTTTTGCTTTCTCGCGATATTTGAACATAAAAAATATTATTATTCATTTTACATGTGTAACCCCATAATTTATCAACGTAATGTAATTACTGATGACATTTCATTTATCTTTTGATGCATGTCATCTTTTATATTGTTAATTAACTTTCGCGCGTAAATAGAAGTTTAAATTTAATTTAATTTCTTTTTACCCATGAATACCCATCCGTTTTAGATTCAGTGAATTATAATTATAACTTGGTTTGATTTCACGCGAAATTTGAACGTTAAGAGATATTTACTATTAATAACGATATTTATTTATATTTTTACAGCATGTCTTATTTTATCTTTTAAACTAACTTGCGCGCGCAACCGAACACTTAAATTTAATTTAATAACTTTTATCGTTGTTAACTAACTTGCGTGCGTAACTAGAAGTTTAATTTTTTTTTTGAAAAAAGAAGTTTAAATTTAATTTAATATATTTTTACCCATCAATACCCATTAGTTTTAGATTTAGTAAACTGTAATTATATATTTTTTTTTTTGGTTTTCCCGCGATATTTGAATGTTATGAGAAAATATTAATATTATTCACTTAAAACGTGTAACGTCATAATTTATCACAGTCGTTTAATATTTTCTAACATTATTTCATTTATATTTTTTATGCATATAATATTTTATATTGTTAATTAACTTGCGCGCGTAACCAAAAGTTTAAATTTAATTAATATTCTTTTAAACATCATCAGTTTTAGATTTAATAAATTATAAATATAATTTGTTTTGCTTTTCCGCGATATTTGAACATATAAAATATTATTATTCACTTTACATTTGCAACACCATAATTTATCACCGTAAATTACTGATGATATTTCATTTATCTTTTTATGCATGTCATCTTTTATATTGTTAACTAACTTTCGCGCGTAAATAGAATTTTAAATTTAATTTAAATTATTTTTACCCATCAATACCCATCCGTTTTAGATTCAGTAAATTATAATTATAATTTGGTTTGATTTCCTGCGAAATTTGAACGTTAAGAGATATATTTGGTTTGATTTCCTGCAAAATTTGAACGTTAAGAGATATTTACTATTAATAACAATATTTCATTTATTTTTTTACAGCATATCGTATTTTATCTTTTTTACTAACTTGCGCGCGCAACCAAAAACTTAGATTCAGTAAACTATAATTATAATTTGGTTTGATTTCCAGCGAAATTTGAACGTTAAGAGATATTTACTATTAATAAATTTATTTCATTTATTTTTTTACAACATGTCATATTTTTATTTTTTTAACTAACTTGCGCGCGCAAACGAAAACTTAGATTCAGTAAATTATTATTATAATTTGTTTTGATTTCTTGCGAAATTTGAATGTTAAGAGATATTTACTATTAAATAATAACGATATTTTATTTATTTTTTTACAGCATGTCATATTTTATCTTTTTAACTAACTTGCGCGCGCAACCGAAAACTTAAATTTAATTTAATACCTTCTATCTTTGTTAACTAACTTGCGCGCGTAACCAGAAGTTTAAATTTAATTTAATATACTTTTACCCATCAATACCCATCAGTTTTAGATTTAGTAAACTGTAATTATATATTTTTTTGTTTTCAATATTTGAATGTTATGAGAAAATATTATTATTCACTTAAAACGTGTAACGTCATAATTTATCACGGTAGTGTAATTTCTAACGTTATTTCATTTATATTTTTTATGCATGTCATATTTTATATTGTTAACTAACTTGCGCGCGTAACCAAAAATTTAAATTTAATTAATATCTTTTTAACCATCATCAGTTTTAGATTTAGTAAATTGTAAATATAATTTGTTTTGCTTTCCTGCGATATTTGAACATAGAAAATATTATTATTCAATTTAAATGTGTAACGCCATAATTTATCACGGTAATGTAATTACTGATGACATTTTATTTATCTTTTTATGCATGTCATCTTTTATATTGTTAACTAACTTTCGCGTGTAAATAGAAGTTTAAATTTAATTTATTTTTTTTACCCATTAATACCCATCCGTTTTAGATTCAGTAATGATAATTATAATTTGGTTTGATTTCCCACGAAATTTGAACGTTAAGATATATATATATTTGGTTTGATTTTCCGCAAAATTTGAACGTTAAGAGATATTTACTATTAATAACGATATTTCATTTTTTTTTACAACATGTCGTATTTTATCTTTTTAACTAACTTGCGCACGCAATCAAAAAATTAGATTCAGTGAATTAGAATTATAATTTGGTTTGATTTCCCGCGAATTTTGAAGGTTAAGAGATATTTACTATTAATAACGATATTTTATTTATTTTTTTCACAGCATGTCATATTTCATCTTTTAAACTAACTTGCGCGCAACCTAAAACTTAGATCCAATAAATTAGAATTATAATTTGGTTTGATTTCCCGCGAAATTTGAAGGTTAAGAGATATTTACTATTAATAACGATATTTTATTTTTTTTACAACATGTCATATTTTATCTTTTTAACTAACTCACGTGCGCAACCGAAAGCTTAAATTTAATTTAATACCTTCTATCTTCGTTAACTAACTTTCGCGCGCAAACATAAATTTGAATTTAATTTAAAATCTACTACATATTATGGTTTATTAGTGATCACAAAACAAAGTCGAGTGACATTGATGCAATTATACTATGTTTACTCATTGATTTTTATTTCTTAAAATAAGACGCCAATATCGTTCGATCTACATGCCTAGGCCTATAAAATAAGAAAACCTTACCCCATTGCTTTTGACCGATTCCCTTAGTTATTACTACTCACAAAATAGATTTATAGATATGAATGTTGAATATAATCCTAGTTTGTTAGAAGAAAGAACAAAAAGGAAAAACCCCATATGTCACCAAACATTCTTGAAGGAAACAAACTCCACATAAAAGGGTAAAATCACCCAAATCAAGCAAAGAAAATCTCATAGTTGAACATTAAAAAAGGGTACGAAAACATGCATGTGATGCATAAACGAAGGACAGGTGCCAAACGTGAAGTTCTCGAAAATCAAAGAGAAAATATATATTTTTAAAAAAACACAAAGCAAAAAGGAAAAGGGTTTTGGTTTCCATTTCCCTTTCCTCCCATTTTCCTCCCAATTGGCACATCTTGATGGGAAAAAAATGGTACATTTGGTGAGCCACCTCAACAGTAACCAATGACCCCATCATTAACAAACCATTCTTTTACAATATTTTACCTGTTTTATTTTCGAAAAATTTTGATTTTTTTTCCATTTACAACCTAATCTTTTTCCTTAGAGTTGATTATGGCCATTAATGAGAAATTTTGAAAAGCCTTCTTTTTTATAAATTATTTTGTGCGTGTGTGGGCAAATAGCTGTGCATTAAGGTGTGAATGTGGCCTTGTTGGCTACTGGTGGGTTGTTTTTGAGTAAATTAAAGATTACTGTCCGCATTAATCCTTCCACCCTCTCCCAATTTTTGTTCTCTTTCACACCATACAACCCCCCCAATTACATTTCATTCTCATCTGTCCTCATTTTTTTTCAAGAACGCTCTTTTATTGTTTCTTCTCTCTCCGGAGGCTGAATTTCTCTGTGCAAGGTTTGAGCTTTTTTCCGTTTAGTTTCTGTGTGAATGAGAAAAGAGATATGGGGTGGTGGAATTTTTCGTTTTTTCGTTGCTCAGAGTTCTGCAATTGTTTACTTGAAGGATGAAAACTTTTTAATGTTTTTTTGTTAATTCTTCAGGTCTTCTCCTAGATCTATTGCTCTTTCATCTGCTGCTCTCTGGCTGGTAAAATTTCAGATTCTCTTATCGATCTTGTGTGTTACCTTTCTGTTAGCTTGTTTTCTTTTTCTTCTTCAAGATTTATCTTTTTGGTTTGTCTGGTCGTCTGGGTTTCATCTGTTACCTGGCCTCTCAGCCTTTTGTTTTGGTTTTTCCATTGTTTTGGATGGGTAAGTATTATTTGGCGAAACCAAATATTAGCCAGCTCTTGAAGTTAAAAGTCTGTTTTTTTTTCGCCTTTCCCTTTTTGCTTAGATAGTTCGATGGTTATATAAATGATGGACAATCGAGTTTGTTTAGAGAATTTTCCTCGCAAACAATCAGCGAATTCTTATGCGAATCTAGCATCTTCTGGTTTGTGTTTGCTATTTCTGTAAGTTTTCTTGTGAATATAAAGTTATTGATGGATTACTGACATTCTTTTTCTGTTTCTTCTCTCCTTAATTTCATTCTCCCTTAATTGCAATGTTGTTGTTTGGTTACTGAATATGCTTGCTCACTTTAATTTGGTGCAAGGTCTCAAATGGAACATATAAAGCTGTTACAATTTTATATCTGCATATTTGTATACTTAGTGCTTGTTTGTGCTTAAAGCATCTGATATTCTTTAATTTATTGGATGAAAGTTCCAGACTTGAGCATCAAACTCGGATGAGACTAGTTGAAAGAGATAACGTTATGGCGACGTCTTATTTAAAGCACATATTGGAGGCTTTATTGGCTTTTGAATCCCAGTGTTTTAGTTGTGAAAAATTTTCTTCTTTGATCTGTTTTTTCTCGTCTGCAGATAAATAACATTCACTGACAAGGGTTGGTCTTTGCAGGTTTGCTGAAGACCAAAGTAGTAGATATTGTCACACCAAGATATCCAGATATCTCTAAGCTTTTGGGGGAAAAAAAATTAGCCCTAATGCAAGGGCAAAGGAATTCTATGAGTACCGTGCCTGAAAATTTAAGCTTCGATCGTGGCTTTACAGCTACTGATACCAGCATAGATCCTCAAATGTCATGGAATAGTATTCATAACGTTTCTTATCTCCGTGATCCCAACGTTTCATATCTCCGTGATGGAAGGCATGAGGGGCAGAGTGGTGAGTGGGGTGTTGGTCAAACTAGTGCAAGTGCTGCTCAAAATCAAGGTGAGCAAAACCAGAGAAAGACAGACCATGCATGGAGTGTTCTCTCCCGAGCCACTCATACCTTGGAAGAACCTCAACACCGACCATCCAATGATTTTTCAACTGATGTTGTCAGGATGGATTCGAATGAGAATAATGCACCAGATGGGTTTATTCTTTTGAACAATTTGAGCTCGGGTACGCTTACTCGGGATCTTAATATGAGTCCAGAGTATGGAGAACATGAGGATGATGACTGTCAGATAATTGAGCATCCCAATACCTACATATCTATTGGATCATCAAGTGAGCAGAGAGTATCTACTGGTGGTTCATCTGATTCTTTTGGTGTTCCTTCTGGACGTGGTGGATATGCGACAAGGGACACTGAAACCAGGGCAGTTTCTTTGGATGGTCGGCGTATATCAGGCAAGAGAAAATTATTTGAAGTAACTGGACAGTCTTCTGGAGCTGGAAGTTCGAGTTTTAATCCCCATGCTGAAAGAAGTCAATGGCATTATATGCCGACCAATCCGATTTCTGCAAGCAACAGTACTATCTCAGCACAAGCTGAGAATGAGGTTGTAAACAACGATAGGTCGCAGCCCTCATATCCTACTTTTAGGATTGGTGTTGGAGAAGCTGTTTCTGCGAGTCCTTTTTCTTTGACCGCCCCTGGAACTCCTGGAAGTTCCCACAGACATTTCCGCTTGCGTGTAAATGGTTCACACCAGCAAGATCCTATGCCTGGCAGTCCATATCCAACAGACGCTAGCGTTGGAAATTTTGATGTTTCATCTTCTAGACGATCATCAAGATTAGTTCTTCGTAACCGATTTCTGGACTTGAATCCAGCCCCTGAAGCAGACATTGGAAGTGCTCGTGGACAGTCAGATCTTTTGCATGTTCCATCTGTGCGTCTAAATCCTCAGCCATTGTTGAATGGAGCATCCAGCTCAAGAACTAGCAGGTCACATGCTTCTGCTCTTCCTGGACAGAGGGATGCTGTGCTTTATGAAGAACCCATGCAAAGACATATTCCCAGAAACATCTCAGAACATCCCGTATTTCTTCCCGCTAGCGAGAGGAGAAGTTCTCAGCATCCTACAAATTGGAACTTCGCTATTGGGAATAACAGTACTGCTGGAAATGTATCATCTACTTCTCTAGTGGGATCTTCTTCAAGGGTCAATTCAGCTGCACCTTCTTGGGCACAGCGGAGTTATCCTCAATATTCACGGAGACTGTCGGAACTTGTCCGAAGATCTCTGATATCCTCGACAGGTACTGATTCTGGAGGACCAACCAGTAACCCTGCTGCCCAACCCGGTTCTTCTTCTATGTCACAGGAAAATGCATTTACCGAAAATCATATGTCTAACTCAAGGTCTACATTTTTTGAGAGGCATGTTGATGGTGCATTTGGATTACCGTATCCACTGCGAAATTTGGCTTCTTCTAGCGAAGGAAGAGGCGCTGTGATGTCTGAGGTATTTCAAGTTTCTTGCCCTTTGCACTTTCATAATCTGGTAGTACTGCAAATTTTCTAAAGAATTCACCCAATCTTTTTGTTTTATACATGTTGCATGAGGTTGTGGTTTATACTCGTTCATACTGACTTAGAATGAAGAATGTCACGATCACCTCACGTCATAAAAAACATGAATCATTATGAAACTTGTCCTTGAAACACAATACTTTTTCCATTAGCCCTTTGTCTCTTTAGTCCTTATCGTGTCAATGGTTTTCGGGAGTGATTATGGATCTAGAATTTGTTGCACCTCTTCATCTTGACATGTAATTTCTACTGACAACCACAGCTCTGTGGTTCATACAATTCATTATTATTGTCATCTAACTTACATTATAAAGTAGGATATTCATTTGTCAACAAAAAGGTCGTATATTTGGATTCCAATTTTGTCCAATTTTGAGACATATCTGGTTCGAACTGAAGTAGAACTTCCTTCTTTCTTGATCACGGATCCCCAATCAAATCTATATTCAGTCTTATGTTTCTAAATTATTCCTCCAAAGCCTGTCACTGTAGCTTTGTTTGAATCAAACATTTATTCAAAACCATGAAAGGGGTTATAACTTAATTTTCGCTCTTGTTAAAACTTTCAATATCGACTTTTTAGTTCTGTTCTTTTGCATTTGGATGTCATATGAGATTGATGATATGCATGTGTTCGACATTGAACCTTATCTGAGAAAGCTTTATGGAAATGCAGCTAATTTTATTTTGATTTCAGCAGATTCGTCGTGTATTGGATCTTATGAGAAGGGGAGAGGGTTTGAGGCTTGAGGTTAGTTTTTGTTTCTGTATTTTCATATTGCTACTGCCAGCTCTGGGCTTCAATGAAGATAACTCTAAGCAGCTTCTGAAACTCTAAACATTTTTCTGGTTCTATGATAGGACGTAATGCTCCTTGATCATTCAGTTTTCTTTGGCATGGCTGATATTCATGATCGTCACAGGGATATGCGGTTGGATGTAGATAATATGTCGTACGAGGTAAAAAAAGAAAAAAGAAAAACACACAGACTTGACAATTTATATGCCATTTTTTTACTGCAACTCGTTTTGAACATATATGTTCTACTAGGAGTTGTTGGCTCTCGAGGAACGGATTGGTAACGTGTGCACTGGATTAACCGAAGAAAACATAAGCTCCCTCTTGAAAACACGTAGGCATGTCGACATCAGAGCCGAAAATTCAGTCGAGACTGAGCCTTGCAGTATATGTCGAGTTAGAATCTTCTCTTTTACGCTTTAACTTGTCGTTCTCAGTTTAAAAATTCCTTGTGCCACGTTGCTCATGTTCTTGCAATGATCGCAGGAGGAATATAATGAAGGAGAAGGGATTGGAACGCTGGAGTGTGGCCATGATTTTCACCAAGAATGTATCAAACAGTGGCTGATGCAAAAGAATCTATGCCCCATTTGCAAAACCACTGGACTTACGACAAAGTGAGACGACTCGCCCTGGGTTCTCGGGTTCTTGAGTCGCTGAAAGCCATATGGCTGTTCTTAAATTAAGCAGTGACTTGTGGTTTTCTGTACTTCTCTTCCTTACTGTGATTGTTTTATTTACCCTCCACATCCTTCAATTATAAGGAGAACATTGTTGAAGCCTCATACTTGGTTAAGATTTGCGTTAGATAATGGAAATTTAACTATTTTTATTTAATCATTATTGTTGCACAACATGTAACATTTATTTTTATGGAGTTTCTATTTGTCTATTTTTTTTCTTTTCTTTTTTTTTTTTGTTTTGTTTATGTTATTGTGCATGTGTCCAAGTTTTATTTTCATTTCTATGATTGCCTGTGACATGTGACGCGAAACAAATGCTTATGCTATTATCGACATGGTGTGTTATTTTATTTTATTGTTTATGTTTATAAATTAATAGCATATATTCAATAATAAATATAATATTTTTTCGGTCGACATAGGGAATTGTGCCTTTGAAATTATGTAATCTGTTATAGGGTAAGGTGGAATCCAGTTGGATAAGGCAAATATTTCATGATTTACTAAATTAAATTTTTCGTTTCTTCAAAAAATAATCTGAAATATTTATCACCTCTCTAATTAATAGGAAACAAAAACTCTCGTGATATGGTCTTATAAATTAATTTTATGAAATAATCTATCTTATAGATAGACGTTTATTTCTTTTAATTCTGTATCAATGAATATCTTTGAATTCCATTTATAAGATTCGGAAACATTATTATATGATTGTATTGTTCTGTGTTCTCGGAGCAAAAGTTACAAATATAATACTTGCAAGTGGAATTAAGTTTGTTGGGCGTCAATTGAAATTGGTTACAAAATTTTTAAAGTTTTGGATCTGTAATTACAAAATGTTTTTATAAAAATGTTTTTTTAAATATTTGTAAAACTATTTTTAAAATAAATATGTGTTTATACATCTATTTTATAAAAAGTTTTTATAATTGAAAAGTAGCATGTGTTGTTTTTATAATTGTTTTAATACTAAAAATTTATATAAAAAACATTTTACACAAAATCTTGTCCAAATACATATTTTAAATTGTTTTAACTTATAAAACACTAAAAACTTTTTGTAAATTCCTCATCCAAATTACAAATCGTTTCTACTTTCTAGTGCTCACTAATAAAGAAAGAAGGATCATTTGGAGATTTTATAAAAGTTTAGGTACCGAATTATAATTATGGAAAGATTAGCACAATTAAGGCGGGATGATGAAAGATTAGAACATCTTAAAATCCAACTCTCTTCTCGGTCAGTACTTGCCAAAAGCGGAAAGAATCGGACAGCTTCTCTTTCTCTCCAGTCCCTACATAGAAATTTCGGCTCGTTTCCTCTCCAATTTCACAATCGGGAGACGAAAGACTTAAATCTTGAGATGGGTTCTTAGAATTTAGCGGAAACGGACAAATTTGATCCAATAATCATTTTTTTCTTCACATTTCTCGTTTTGATGTTTTCCATTTTAAGCGGAAACAGAATTACCCCACTCGAGTTGGAAACTTCTTTTCCGTCTCTGGGAGAATTGAAATCTTGACATGCATTAAAGTGTCAATTTTGCATCGGGAAAGATTAAAGATTTTTTAGTTGATTCGGAAAGATAAATACGCCGTAAAGTTTGAATCTTGTACGGGCCCTTTTTTGCCTGTTATTTCTTGAGTTTTTATTTTATTCCGTCCTAGTGTTATTTGATCTTTACCGGTATTGTTATGGCGGATCTTTATGGAAGCAATGAATCTGAAGACATGTCTTCCTTTCTTCAAATTCTTCTAAATAATTCATCGGCAGCAGCGGCCACTACTGATAGTGCTGCTTCTGCTCCTGCCGGTGGCTTTTTCAGCGCCGGAGTGGCATCGACTGCGGTGGCGGAGCCCTCCTCTAGGATCAATTTTTCTGACTACAGCAGTTTCTTCCCAAAAGATTCTGATGAGATTAACCCTTCTAATAGAGTGAAAACGTTGGTTTCCAGCTTCGAGGTAACTTGAATATTTTAGATTTGCTAAAATATTTTCAGTTTCCAACGTTTTGTCGACTGTAGCTCTCTGTAGATTCTTGCCTTTTTATTTATCAATTGGCTTTCGTCTTCTTTATTCACGTACGAGTCTATTTTAAAAGCATATATCATTATATCTTCTTGCTTTCCAATTTCGTGAAACTGGTTTTGGTGATTGGAGGATTGAATTTGGGGGAAGATTTAGATTTCAATCGGGTTATCTTTTGTTTAGAAATTTAAATAATCAATTGATAGCTACCATTTTCCATTCTAGGATTTAATGAATCTTGTCGGTAATCTGCTCACTTTAAGTTTGGAGTTTTGATTGTTTTATGTCAAAACAAAATGCTATGTAGGGATCTGAAGCTTCTGAAGGTCAAGTGAATCCGGCTATACCTCGTTCTTCTTCTTCTTCGAAGAGAAGTAGAGCAGCAGAAGTTCACAATTTGTCAGAAAAGGTTCGTTTTCCTTGGTGTTAGTTTGGATTTTATGATGAAGATTTTACCCTCATGGTTATCTGATTTGACTATAATGGACAGAGGAGGAGAAGTAGGATCAACGAGAAACTGAAAGCACTTCAAAATTTAATTCCGAATTCTAACAAAGTAATTGATTCTCGTCACTTCCCTTGAGCATTATCTTCATTTTATGTGGCTAGTCTGCTTTGAGTCGATAAATTTTTAAAATTAACTCGAATGATTTATGTGGTAGACTGACAAGGCATCAATGTTGGATGAAGCCATCGAATATCTAAAGCAGCTGCAACTACAAGTTCAGGTTCTTGTATCTATCCTCTCTCAATTTGGTCGTCATTGCTGTCGATTTCCTCATTTGTTTAGCTAATGAGCTGAATCTGAGGAAGAACCTATATATCTTCAAAAGTTATAATTCAACTGATGAATCAAATGATCTTTAATTAGTGAATATGAAACTGGACCAAACATCGATTAGATGAAGGATAAATTAGGCAATGCTTCCTCAATATCATATGCAACCACCTGATTTATTTGAATATACATAAGCTACTTGGCGGATCTATGGAATTTAAGATCTTCTGCTTAGTCTCCATCAGATAATGTGGAGTTTGTAGGACTTTGTGTAGCAGGATACATGGACCATGACCTCCTGATGAATCCTGGATTAAGTTTACAACATGTTTCTTTTCACGCAAAGTTTTTCAACGAGAACTTGTGCCGAAGGAACTAAAACACACCAAATTTATGTATGAATATACTCATCATTACATAACTTCCTTAAATGCCCGTACATATTTGGCCACTTTTAAAATCACCTGAGTAACCGGGTTCTTCAGAATACCTTTAAAGTTCATCTGAGATGCTCCAACACACAGCATCTCACCTATTCCTGTTCACATGCACCTCAACAGAAACTTAATCTCCATTTCTTGTAGATTGGGGCTCTCATTTGTGATTTGCCTATGAAGTTTGTTATGAGCTCTGGTAGTTCAGAAGTCTATTTGTTTGTTTTCAAGTATATGAATTTGGTCACATAGCTTATGCAGATGCTGACAATGAGAAACGGGTTAAGTTTACATCCAGGCTACTCTCTTGGATCACTTCAGTCGATGCTAATTCCGCCACCAGGAGTTGACATTCATGAAGGAAATGTGTTGCTGAATCCAAATAGACCTGAGAATACGCTCTCCACGACTCAGGATGTGCTAATGCCTCTGGAAGCAACCAATCCCCCTTCCTCGGCTCGACCAATGCTCGTGCCGAGTGTGGGAAACATTAATAATTCAGTTACTTTACCCACCTTTTCACAGTCAGTTGAAAATCATTATGGGTTGCTGAATCATCTGGCTTCTTCAAAGGTAAAAGCTTTTCCGAATTTGAAGCGTTTATACTATCATATTTCAAAACTGACGTTCTTTTTCTCTTTTTAAATTCCAAAAATATTTCATGCAGGATATTTGCCGGGAGGATACACTATCGCGGTTGCAGTTAGATATAGGCTGCTCGGGGAACAGTTCATCACCGGGCATGTCGTCTTAAGACAAGATTACCTTACGGAATTTGGAAGATGGGGTTTTTAATCACTGAACTGCTGGTGACTGACTATATAAAAGACAATGGTTTTAGAAGTTTAAGAAATTGGAAACTAGGCAAGAACTAAAAATGTGGAGGCATACTGACTTTATAATTATGATCAGAACTATTTGTTGTAACTATAAAAACTTTTTCCAGCATTTTTAGATGAAAATATTCACATTGTGTTGTTTTACTTTGAAGATTTTTTGTTTTTTTGTTCTGTTTTGTTTTTTGAAGATTTGATGGTCTGGTTCAACACCTGGACCATAAATTCCATATGAGTTGATAAACAACCACCAAGAGCAAACCAGGCATGCCCATTGCATAAAATAAAGAATGAAATCAAAATATGAAACATTGGATTTACAATTTATTGTCTAATTATGAGATCAAGATTATCCGCTTGAGAATCACAATCATTAAAAGGCACAAAAGTCTATAACTTTGACCCAACAAACAAAGCATCATCCCCAGACCCCAATGCCCAATTGTCACCAACCTGTCCCCAACCAACCGTAAAAAAAAGGGGAATCAGTGTTTCGTCCCTAAATCCAAAGTTAAATTAAGAATCAGTCACTTGTTAGAAAAAAAGTTGTTTGCACTCTCTGGGCTCACTTTATTTTTTCGTATAAAATTAAGTACAAAACATTGAAAATATGGTATAAGTACATGCTATTTGAGCACTAATTGTTCAAGATCGAGTACAAAAAAATAAGATTTTGAGTTTAAAATCTAAACATATTTTTTAATGTGAACTTGCAACATATGTTTAAGTACTCAAAAATCATATATTTGTACAAGATTTAACATATTGGGTACTCAAATATCATATATGAGTACCATATTTTCAATGTTTTGTATCGATTTTCATCCAAATAAGATAAATGTGTTATTAATATAAATAATTTATTAGCACTCGAAAATCATATATTTATATCAGATCTAACACATTTGATACTCAAAATCTCATATATTAGTATCGTATTTTTAATATTTTGTACCGTTGGTCATCTAAAAAAAAATGTGTCATTATATCAATATTTATTTACATATTTGAGTACTCAAAAATAATAAATTAGTACCAATATTTGAAACGGTCGATACTCAATTATCATGTACTTGTACCATATTTTTCATGTTATTTATCGAATTTCATCCAAAACAAAACATCTGGGCCCAGAGAGTTTAAACAAAGTTTTTTCTGACAGGGACTGATCACCAAATTAGATTTAAGTTTGAGGACTGAATTATAAATTACCCTAAAAAAAACTTTATTTTAACAAAATGCATATTTATTTTACATATATACATAATATAATATATTTTAATGTTATAGTTTTATAAATACAATTTTGAAAACAAATCATAGTAAATTAGCAAAAGAGTTAAATTCCTGACCTTGCGGTCATAATTTGGTAATAGTTGGTACAAGAGCACAAGTACATAAATAATTGCAGCATGAAATAAGAATGTATCAGCTACTGCGCGAGATTAATGGCATTACACCAACAAACGACTCTATATTGCTGTGCTACGAGTGATTCCAAGAACAGATTTTTACAAAAGTTAATGGGCCCTCGATCGTTTTCAAGTAGTCCTATCATCAGAAGTTGCCTTGGTCAACCCCCTCCGCCCCACCACCCAGTATGCCATTCATCTGGCATATTTCTGTTCTCCTCACCACTGTGCTGCAAGAATATGTATGAATCTTGAGCTATTCCTGAGCTGAGCAAAGGTGGAGGAGGGGTGAAGGAAGAATGTCTGTGGAGCTATCAACGCGGACTTCCATTTTCGGGTTGCGTTTGTGGGTTGTTCTTGGAATCTGCGTCGGCGCCGCGGTTGTCATTTTTCTCTTTTTGATCTCTCTCTGGTTCACTTCCAGGCGCAACAAGAAGATTTCGCTTTTACCTACCCAAAATAACTCCACCATCCCTAATGTGTCACGTGAAATCAAGGAAATACGTGTCGACCCGACCCGGAAGACCGAAACCGATCTTAAGCAGCTCCTATCTGCCCCTAGTTCAGACCCAATTCCCGAGCCCGATCCGAAAGAGCTTCAGAGGATCCACATTGAGATCGGAAAAGAACATCGAATTGCCTACCCTGAGCGGATCGGTCCGGGATCTGGGTCGGGCAATGGGAGTGGAGAGACGCGGCCCAGCGTTGAGACTGGGCCGGAGGTATCGCATTTGGGTTGGGGACACTGGTACACTCTGAGGGAACTTGAGGAATCCACCAATGGATTTGCTGATGAAAATGTGATTGGGGAAGGTGGATATGGGATTGTTTATAGTGGCGTATTGGAAGATAATACTAGAGTCGCTGTCAAAAATTTACTCAATAACAGGTATTTTGTCACAAAAACATAATCTTTTTTAATTCAAGATTGTATGTGTTTTTACTACTCGTCATTATGTGATCATGTGATATCTATTGAGTTTCATGCACGTGTGTATATCTGTTTTCATGATGATGTGTCCTTCAAACTAAGTAGTTACACTCAAGAAACAGATGATAGAGGTATATACGATTTTGAATCAGGATTATAAACGAAATGTGTTCATGGATATTGAATAAATCTTGAGAAAGAAAGTAATGGTTGTTTTGATCATTTGTATATTTATGTGGGATGATAGTTATTTGCTGGTTTGGGGTTTAAGATTTGATGGTCTTTCGGCCAGGGGTCAAGCAGAGAGAGAGTTTAAGGTTGAAGTTGAAGCGATAGGACGCGTCCGGCACAAGAATCTGGTGAGATTACTTGGTTATTGTGCAGAAGGAGCTCATAGGTACTTTAACTCGAGATTTTGCATCACACCTCATTTCATCTGCATCCTATAGCATTCTTCCATTTTGTAAATCGTTTGATGGTGATGTTACTTATGAATCATATGTTTTTCAGGATGCTTGTGTATGAATATGTCGATAATGGGAATTTAGAACAATGGATTCATGGAGATGTGGGGAAGTATAGCCCTCTCACATGGGATATTCGAATGAACATCATGCTTGGAACCGCCAAGGGGTAGAGACCGCGATGCTCCATT
This sequence comes from Henckelia pumila, assembly GCF_033568475.1. Lineage (NCBI taxonomy): Eukaryota > Viridiplantae > Streptophyta > Magnoliopsida > Lamiales > Gesneriaceae > Henckelia > Henckelia pumila. Next base: position 142,953,777 of record NC_133123.1, on the reverse strand, counting down.
TCTATTGCAATATTTGTAAATTTGATGTGATGTTTGAATTGATGTTGTTTCTCAGGTTGACCTATCTGCACGAGGGGCTCGAACCCAAGGTTGTTCACCGCGATATCAAAACAGGGAACATATTACTGGACAAACACTGGAACGCTAAAGTATCTGATTTTGGTCTTGCAAAGCTCATAGGCTCTGAAAGAAGTTACATCACTACTCGAGTCATGGGAACCTTCGGGTGTGTCATAAATCTATCATCAAAATCTAGTTTTGGTTACTACTACTTGTACTGTTCACCTGGTAATGAAGTTTAATTCTTTACCTGAGTAGCTATGTTGCGCCTGAATACGCAAGTACTGGTGTGTTGAACGAGAGAAGCGATGTGTACAGTTTCGGTGTTCTTTTGATGGAAGTTATTACAGGAAGAAGTCCAGTAGATTATAGCCGTCCCCCAGCCGAGGTGAGCTACAACTAAAGCTTTTTGAAATCTGGACTGGATTTCTACGATGTGTTTGAACAAATTATGAGTTGCATTACTAGGTAAACCTGATTGATTGGCTTAAGGCAATGGTATCAAACCGCAATGCCGAGGGAGCTTTGGACCCCAGGCTACGAGAGAACCCTTCTTTAAGGTCGTTGAAGCGTACTATCTTAGTAGCTCTACGGTGTGTGGATCCAGATTGGAAGAAGAGACCGAAAATGGGGCATGTAGTACACATGCTCGAGGCAGATGATTTCCCTTTTCGTGATGTAAGTTTTATATTCATATGCTCTGCCTATATCGTGATTGAAAAATCCTTGATGGAGACAGCTAAATATGAGATTGATACTCCATTTTGGCAGGAACGGAGGGGAGGAAGAGAAAGAGTCCGAGCACGTGTTACTGAACCAGGTGACAGTAGTGGATATGAAAGTGGCGTCCAAACTGATCGTCCGTTGTTGAGGAATCCAGAAACCGACGAATAACAATAGGAAGACTACAGTTTACACTTTGCCTCGAATTTGAAACATACACCTCGCTTAAGCATATCCCTAGTTATGTCCAATCCTGCATCAGGTTGTTGGAAAAGTTTGGAAGTGTCCATCGAGGTGATTATTTCCCGAACAACGATTATTTTCGAAGATTTCACCAGTGTAATGTATTATATGCAAATGCAAGTGGTGTTGTATAGCTAAGAACAGCCATTTGTTGGGTTTATTCGAATGAAATTTGGTATAAGCAATCCCAGGTGCGTCGAGCTGCGTGCTTTGATACGAACTTTCTCCATGTTAATTTGCTCCATCGAAATCATGTTTTTGTAACGTTTTGCGCCAAATTTTCTGCATCAAATTGATTCATGCCAAACTTTTAGAAGATTGTTAACTAGGTACATTGGGTTAATTGACTTATTCTAGTGTTTTACTTATTGCCGTGATTATTTTTTAATTGCTGCTATGTAAATATTTATTAAATATTTCATATACTATATAGTCTCCATTAAGCTGATGTTTAAGCACAAAGTAGGTCTTTACATGTGAAAAGTACGAATAGATGAAGCGCTTGGAATCATTGTTGCTGACTTTAGACACACGTACATAGTCAAGTGGGTAGACAATTCGTACCACGATAGTTGTAACTTGTAGCTATTATCTTTATCGATAAGAATAGTTGAGTTATGAAAAGGATATATATTGCTAAACAAGGAAATTATAGCATTAGAAGGAATATTTAAAAATAAAATTAAATATATACAGTCGGGGAGTTTTAATTAACAACTCAATTTATTAGGTGGCGTGCATTTGTCAACCAAGTCGGCTGAATAATTTAAATTTTGTTTTAGTTGTAACTCATCTTGAAAGCCACCACAATTCATGGTAAATAAACTGTTGTTTCCAAATACATTTCGACCCTCTCATTAGAATTTTCAGATCCAATTATCAAGAATGTTTCAAAGTTTTTATCTATCTAACCTTATAATGAATGCAGCATGTGCTTTGATGCTTCTACCGACACAATCATCATTTTAAAATAGTCAACATGATCATCTAAATAATGGATGACAAATTAGCACGTACATTAATATAAGATAAGAGTAACAAAAACAAGAAAGAAAAGTCCACTGATATTAGCATATAAAACCAAAGCTAGGATAGTAGAAAGAAAATCAAATTTCACATAAAGATGTTGCTGAAAGAAACGGCCCCTCTAATCCTGTTTTCATGGTTTCTGTTAGCTCCTTATGTTTCAGCTCAAAGATCTAGTTACATTATCCATATGGACAAGTCCTGCATGCCCAAGGCCTTCTCCAGTCACCATCATTGGTACTCCCGTACGTTGGATTCCGTCAAATCCACCCGTTTCAGGTCGCCCGTCGGGGGGAATTCCGGTCCTAACATGGGACATACTTATGACAACGCCTTCCATGGATTCAGTGCGGTACTGAACATTGACGAGCTGGAAGCTTTAAAGAAGTCACACGGGTTCCTCTCGGCTCATATCGATGGTCCTGTCACTCCCGACACTACTCATACGTATGAATTTCTGTCTCTAAATACAGCATCCGGGATTTGGCCTGCTTCTCAATATGGGAAAGATGTGATCATCGGTGTGGTTGACTCTGGCATCTGGCCGGAAAGTCCGAGCTTTCGAGACGAAGGGATGACCGAAATCCCTGCAAGGTGGAGGGGAACCTGCAGGGTTGGCCAAGATTTCAATTCATCTCTGTGTAACAAGAAACTCATCGGAGTTGGTTTTTTCAATAAGGGGGTCATAGCAGCTAATCCTGATATTAACATAAGCATGAATTCGGCCCGAGATACGTCTGGTCATGGCACTCACGTGGCTTCCATTGCAGCTGGGAATTATGTCGAGGGAGTGTCGTTCTTTGGCTATGCTCCAGGCACAGCCAGAGGGGTCGCCCCTCGTGCTCGATTGGCTGCATATAAAGTCCTCTGGGACGAAGGAAGCTATGAATCAGATGCCCTTGCAGGTATAGACCAAGCTGTTGCCGATGGTGTTGATATCCTATCGATTTCTTTGAGTTACCGTACTATAGATTTATACGAAAATCCTATAGCAATTGCCGCGTTCGGTGCAATGGAGAAAGGAATTCTTGTTTCAGTTTCCGCAGGGAACCGTGGTCCTGATTTCGGAACATTACTTGAAGGAATCCCTTGGGCTGTGGTATCAGCATCAGGGACCGTTGATCGTTGGTTTGCCGGAGTCTTGACACTGGGGAACGGCGTGAAAATCACCGGGTGGACGACGTTTCCGGCAAGAGCCACGGTTAAAAACTTGCCTCTAACTTACAACAAGACCTTATCGGCTTGTAACTCAACTGAACTATTGGCTGATGCCCCGAGTGGTATCATTATATGCAACCAAACTTTCGAAACCGCGGAATTCTCAGATCAGATACGCTATGTTTCGGAATCAAACGTAGCTGCAGCTATCTACATTTCAGAAGAGACTAGCATACTTCGGTTCACAGATTTCCCTCACCCTGGAGTCGTGATCACCCCCAAGGAAGCGAAAACTGTCATCAAATACGTGTCGAAGGCTTCCGCACCAACAGCAAGCATCAGCTTCCAGCAGACAATTATCGGGACGGATCCTAGACCAGCTCCTGCTGTATCTGCATCATCATCAAGAGGTCCTGCTCGAAGCTACCCGGGCGTCCTGAAACCGGACATAATGGCACCGGGCGTGCTGATATTAGCCGCATATAATCCAGATGTTGCTGTCACGACTATCGGCACAAACATACAGTTATCCAGTGATTACAATCTTGAATCAGGCACATCAATGGCATGTCCGCATACCTCCGGAGTCGCAGCACTCCTGAAAGCAGCACACCCTGAGTGGAGCCCTGCAGCCATTCGATCAGCCATGATGACCACCGCGTCTACGCTCGACAACACTAGAAAACCCATCAAAGATATGGGCAATGATTACAAGACCGCTACATCACTGGGCATTGGAGCTGGACAGGTCGACCCAAATCGCGCTCTCAATCCAGGCCTGGTATACGACGCCACCCCACAAGATTATGTGAATCTCATATGCGCATTGAATTACACTCGCGAACAGACTCAATCCATCATAAGATCGAGATACAAGTGCTTGAATCCGTCCCTAGATCTTAACTATCCAGCGTTTGTCGCATTATATGACCCATCAGAGAAAAAAACCACTGTGACTCAGAAGTATCAGAGGACTGTAACAAACGTAGGCGATGGTGCGGCTACATACAGGGTTAAGGTACAAAACCCGAAGGATTCGACCATCACGATTTCTCCGGATACATTAATCTTTGGGAAGAAGAATGAGAAACGAAGCTATTCTTTGACTATACGCTACAAGACTTACAGGGAATACGTTATCAATGATGGATCACTTACCTGGATTGAAGATGGTGGCAAGTATAGTGTAAGGAGTCCAATTGTGGTTACACCTGCAAGTCCTTCAGATTGAAATTATTATCGGAGGATTTTCTGATTCAAATTTTCAACAGAAAACAAAGTTCCTATAAGGTGTGTTATAGTTGATGATCTTGCTCATTAATTGCATACTCGGAATCATTAATAAGATACATTATTTGATGTTATTAATACCAATTAATATTAATATCAATTAATGTACCAATATGAGTGATCAGATTAATTAACATGTCACCACGAAATTCATTTCAATTAACACATTATTTCTCATTTTTTGAAAGAGTAAGTTCCATCCACCAATGCAGATGCTGTAACATATATATATATATATATATATATATATAATATAATATATCATATATGATAGTTTATTTAAAATAAATTCAAGCATTAATAATTTTTCCATGCACTGCGTGTGACCGTTCGTTGCCTCTAAATTTTGATACGGTGATTCTATGCTAAATATGACCAAAAAAGCAAAAACAGAAACAACAAATCATAGGACCATGCATTAGCAATTTTTTTGTTTTGTACCAACATCTAGTACAAAATACATTCTGGAATCATACCATTTGTGATCCTTCAATTAAAATAATCAAATTATATTGAATACATATATTATTCACTTTAGTTTACGTTATTGGATTAATTAATATACATAAAATCTAATTATTTTATATACCACCTATGTACGAGAAATATATATATTTCCGTTTATAAAAAAGTCATTAAAACGATTGAATTTTCAAATTATAATTCATATTTATGTTCATAATATTTTTTTCCGTGGTGACTCAAATAGAGTACCGACACATTAATTAACAGTTGGCCAAAAATATTACAAGCAAAGTTATTCACTCGCCATAAAATATACAAGGAGCGACACCGGTGCGATTACATTTGGCTCGATAATTTGGGTCGAGGAAAATGGCAACACACCGTAAGGAGTCTTATTGTGGTGTCCTCTATGATTTCAGTTTGTTGATTATTAAAATTGTGCAGGATAAAGTAGTGTTTGCAACTTTTAAAAATAAGTGATTATGTATTTTTTTTAACAAATTTGTAAAAAAAAACATTCATAATCACTTATATTTAGAGGTTGCAAACACTACTTAAATAACATGATTCTTGACAAAATATTTCATTAATTCAAACCAGACAAGTGTTTCTTTATATGAAGTGCGTCAGCATTTCCATGTCCTCCATCAAAATTGTGAACCCAATACAAATCATTCGGAGCATGTAATGTTAAATTAAAAGTCCAATAACTATAGATTGCAAAATATTATAAAGACAGCCGGCGTAAGTAGGCGATTCTTGAGTTAAAATTTTGTTACCAATGCTAAAAAAAATCTTAATTTGCACATATGGTCTCTTTAGTGAAAGTGAACTACACAAAGTCACAAACCTTCTTCTTAGACCAAATTTCTAACAACAATGTTACATCACATAATAATAGAGACGAATATGCTATACAGTTTACTATTGCAAATCAAATAATAGATAAAATGATAGAAACAACATAAATATGAGATTATATATTCAATTCAAGTTATAAAAAATATCAAAGTCTTCAAATTTAACTAATTAAATAATTAATAGTTTCCTTTGGAATTACAATATTCTAGCCTCTAGGGTAATAAAAATATGGATTTCCGATAAACTAAAATTGAAATCTTTATTAAACATCTCGTTCATTTATGGTAAACTCTTGTTCAATTACACAACTCACTCATCAAAATAAATGGTGATAGCCATGTGACATGACCCCACGGGTGTGTACTAAAGTTATAGAGATGATAATCAATCAGGCTTCAATGACTTATACTCGCTTTGGAGGAACATATGGCACATGCTCGTCTTCACAAATATTCTGCAACCATCCGAATAATTCATCAAAAACAACACATGGCAAACGAACAACATAAACAGAAATGAAATGAACGATATGGTGAACAAGCACGGGTAGACACTTAATCTACTTAAGAAAAATTTAAATCAACTAAATGAAACTCAAGTGTTCTCTTCTAGTGTGCAGAAAAGGTTGAGTGATACTGATAAAATCGGCCATAACTGACTAACTGAGGCTAACACACAATGAAGAGCTTCAGACTCAAAATTTATATGGGGGGCATCCTAAATTTGTTTCTCCTTCTGGTCAAAGAATTATAAAAACTTCGTACAAAACACTGTTCTAACGGATCAGTGCAGAAAGGGGAAATGATTGTAGGGTAAGACCATTTTTTTGGGTTTGTTTACTTGGGACTCATACCCAAGATAGCATACCTGCAGGTCGTGAGGGAGCGCTTCAGAAACTGCTAGCGTGTAACAACCAGGAGCAAATTTCCCTGAAAATGTACAAAACAATCACACAAATGAAATAGCCATAGTACATTCTTCTATTATGACAAGCCAATATAGAGGCATGCAATCAAAAGAACATGCAAAAGGGAGTGTGAGGACACGTAATATAAATCTGTTCACTTGCTAAAAAAAAACGAGCAAGCTCAATCTCTCTCATAGTTCATGGATGAAAAGAGGAATAGTGGTGGTCAACAAAAGAATGCAAAAATCCTTCCCTATTTCCCCCCAAAAAACTAATAATAAAATTCACATTTGTGCTCTATGTAATCTATCTTTCAGATCTTATGCTAACATTATAAGTCATATTGAACAGATATTCCCAACTATCCTTAATCGGTGATTGTGGTCTGTCTTTTTCACGGAAACATCAAACATGCAAGTTGTCTGCAGCCGCCAGTTTCTTTTAAGAAAATTGGAAATCTAAATGGTCCAAGTTTTTGCAAAAATCACCATTGCCAGCTTGAACATACTTTTGCTAACATGCATGATGGAGAACACAGATGATTATTGTGGTCATAATGACCACCGCAAGGGTGTGAGATCAAAGGTTTTTTTTACTTTTTAGGCATACTATAATAATGGGAAAAATAAAAGCAAACCCCCTTTTATTTCATTCATGATTTCCATGCTTGATACGATATACAGATAATTATTTATCTACCTTGAGATTCATTGATTCACAAATAATTCAAGTGTACAGAGTTTTGAAGAATAGTATAGTTAACCGCTGACAATTATTTTATATTCGTAATACAGAAAAATCATTTTATATAAGTGACAACATTATAATTATAATTTATAAAATAGCATAACAATATAAATACCGATGCGTAGCCACCGAGCAGCCCAACTCCTAGCTGGGTCCATGACTGATATTATCCTATTTGATTCATAACACGCATATCGTCAAATAGATTACAGCAACGAAATGTTTTGTTTCTCTAACTAATAATTTATTTTACAAGCGATAGTAAAAGAGCAAAACCCGGTGAAATTGGGGGTGGTACAGTCAACAACGCGTTCATGGTCATCCTCCATTTGAAAGAAGGGGCAGTTCTCGCACCCTGATTCCCGAAACTGCAATACCAGCATGCGTAAACGTGGAAAATATCAAATTGCATATTGAAAATGAAACGTAAATAAAAGAAACAAACAGGAGCACGACTTTAATGGGGACAAAGCCAACCTGGTCATATGTCTTGACAAGACGGCAGCGCAGACAAGCTCGAAGTTCATGTCCAAAGCTTGTTGGTATCTGTGCAGCCACAACTCCCCCTTGATTAGCCATTGCTTCCCTCTAGATAGTGCAGCAAGAACAATGAAGTTTGGGCAGAAGATTACCAAATAGTTATGCACAAAAAATCATCTTCAAAGTATAAGCAGTGGTGGATTCTAAACTTTAATAGTGAAGTTCTAAATATTTTTAGCTCTGTAGCCCAATAATGTTTGACCACCCTAGCTTCGTCCCCCTCGCAACTCCCCCCTCCTGTCAATCCCAGTCTCATACCAACAAATCTTACCTCGGGATACACGAAAAACAACTTTCATAGCAATCACTATACGGCTAGGATGGTTGAAGTGGCAAAAAAATTGTATTGAATTGCAAATTTTATACAAATATTCCACACTCAGTACTAAGTACTAATGACAGGGACGTGTCCTGATTAACATTTAATGACCAAGCAACCATAATTAATTATGTAAAAAGTGAAAACGAGTTAAAAATTTTCCTATCGGCCCTACATAAATTTCAGCATGACCTCCCCGTAAAGAATACATTCCGAAAACCCAAACAACACAGCTAACATTATATACTCAAAAATAGCAGTCATATCACCAATTTACAAACATATAACCGCACTGACATGGACTAAACACATGCTAAACCGGCAAGGCTCGATCACACCAACATTAATCCAAAACAAAATAAAAACTATCAATACAAATAGATACATGGAGCATCTCTCGGGCAAATATAAAACTCCCTAGCATAATACATACATATATCTGAAAGCTCAACTCCACGTTCGACTCACTGGGTGTCACTAGATGACACCGTAGTTGTTAAGGGCGCAAGACGCACTAAGGCGCAAAGGGCCCTGGAGCCTGAGGCTTAAGGCGAGACGCGCGCTTTATCCAAGCAAGACGCAATATTAATTTTTCAGAAAATATATTTATTTAATGTTATTATATAGCAAAAAACTAATATTGAAATAAATAATCTAAGCAAAAATATATCATATCACAAAAAATATTTATTTATTACTGCTATTTCATAGTAAAATACATATATTTTGATAATGCAGTAAGGAAATCTTTCAATATTCGTATATTTATACGTTATTTTTACTTTTCTAATCTAGAATACTGATATATTATTTTTAGTATGATGTGTGTTGTTAAGAAAAATTTTCTATTAATAACAGGTTTTTTCTTTACTTTTATTTTTTTTTACCATAATAAGTGTAGAGATTTTCTCCACTAACTTGTCCAGTCAATCAATTTAAATTCTATTTTAAGGCAGATTGACAATTTAATCCAAGTTTATAGTTGTTATCAATCTATCTATAAATGTAATTTTGGAATATTTTGGGAAATAGAACATCAATTAAATGTTCTTTAAATTAAAAATTAAAATTAAAAAAGGGAAAATATATGACTTTCCTTGGGCCAATTTATTTTATTCTAGGGTATGATAGACTTTTCTTTCTTATCTTAAAATTTAAAACACAAAAAAAAAAATATAAAAAACAGAAAAAAAAAACTGAGGTGCGCTTTAAGTGTAATCATTTCTAACTTCAACTATTTGGGAACTTCAAATTCCTAAATCTTCTATATACGATTAAAATTCCTAAAATCAATCGTTTCTAATTACCATTATATATCACATCACTAATTTACCGTAATGCCCTGTTATTGAATGTAAGGCATGTAAACGTCGAAATACTCAACCTTTTAATAATCTGAATTTTCTAAAAATTGTCAACAAATTCTAAAAGTAATTTATGACAATTCTATAGCAACTAATCTAATCTAAACATCCAAATATCCAATTACTAAACACCAAAATTCAAATATCCCAATTACTAAATCTGAAAATTCGAAATAAATTCTTGAAAATTCGGAAATTCGATCGATAACTCTAATTGGCTCAAATATAGCACTTAAAATAAACAGTGAACTATAAATCAATTATACAGTTTCGAATAATAAAAAAAACCCCAAATTCAAAACCCAAATTTCGAAATTATACCTCAAGGCTTCGAAAACAAGATCCAAAAACCAAAACGAGCGGCTTCCAGAATATCGGCGACCAACGGAGGAGCAAGCGGCTGTGAAAGGTGGCGGAAGAAATTTGAATTTGAAGAAGAAAAGGAAGAAAATCGGGAAGATGGGATGGATTGGGGACACAGAAAAATGTATTTTACATATAATAAATAATAAATAATTATAATTATAATATATAATCTCCTTTTATCTATTTCTATTATATTAAATCTTTCTATTATTTTTTTTGAAGGCAAACTTGTAATATTATTAATGTAAATCGTTAATTACAAGTCGAACCAATCACGAAAGAAACTCGTAATTCATCCAAACAAAAGAAAAATGGAAGGAAGAAGAAAAATCAGCAATACTATGGGCTACAAAATTCGCCGTACGACGAACATGATAAATATCTAGGATGCAGGATAATAAATCTTTCTATTATATTAAACTTGATTGAGCAATAATAACTTTATTTAATATATTGATGTGTCATATTTAAAATTTAAAAACTATTAATTTTTATTTCTCTCTTTGAAGAAACGTGTATAATATTGTAACATTGATTTTATTCTTATGTTTATAAACATAACAAAATCGTATCATTTATTTTATTTACACGCATCACGAGTATCATCGCAAATAGTATATATTAAATGTGAATCTTTTTTATTTATTTGGGTTTAAAATTTCATCCGATTTGAGTTATTTCAACTCTTGTGTGCTATAAAAATTAAATATATATTTTAATATCGTTTATAAACCGACATTTGATAATATATAGTTTTAACACACATATTAAATCATCACATCCAATTGTTTACGGTATTATAGGAAAATAATTTAATCAAATATCATCCCCTCAAAAAGATTGTATAACCACCAACATGAGGATAAATAATGTGTGTTGTGCGTTAGTGCGGACTCAATGGGTCTATCATAATCGTAATCATTCTTACCAAACGATCAACACATGATAACTGAGGGATTAAAAATCAATAATCTCGTAAACCAAACAACAATTTGATATGTTGTTCATCCACCGTATGCACCTCTGTGCCCATCATTGATGTGACACTCATTTATTAGATATTAGATATGACGAATTGTAGGTCTAATAGTCTATTTAATACTAAATCTCAAATTTAAGTCAAAATCTCGAGCTCGATATTGAATTGTAACACGTTGTGCCTAGTTCAAAAAGTTATAAACATACCCTTCATACATAATATTAAATATAAAGTACAAATAAAATTTGTGTTTATACTAATATAATACATATACATACACACAATAAATGTGTGTAAATTAATGGTGATAGATATAAAATTGTTAGGCGCAATATAATGGAATACCACGCAACATGTGACCCAATTGAACAATTGTGAAGTTCTTCATCATAATGCATTGAAGAGTGGCAAAGAAGAAAATAAGACAGAAGGCACAAAGTTGGGGCCATAAAATGTTATAAAATGAACAATTGTTTGGAAGAATTAGGAAAAGTTGATAAAGAGGTCACATGCATGAAAGAAAAGAGACCACGAAATTAGGGAAAGAGACATATGAATTATCATGAAGGCTGAGCTTGAATACTAGTCGTGGTAGTTGCTTCTATTAAATGAAAGCTTTTATTTGATTTTCATTCTAAAATGATATATGCTACTTTCTAAATTACCTCTCCTTATGCGATATTAATATCTACATAGTATATATGAAATCCTTATAATGTGGCCCAACTTTAAGATGATTTGATAGATTGATGCACTTTTTATTATTTTTTAAATGAAATGAAAATACTCTACTCTCTATATTGGTTGTGTGGACACAATATTAGTTGGTTAGTGATTACAATTTTTTTTTCCAAAATTTTTTTAAAGGAAAATTTGTTTTTTAGTCTTTTATGTTTTTATCTTTGTAATTTGGTTTTTTATATTATCAAATTTTTGTTTTAGTTCGCTATATTTTAATTTGACAATTTTAGTCTTTTTTAGAACACTGATATGAAACTAATAGTATGGATGATGTGTATAGTAGTACACACGTCAGCACTTCAAATAAAAAAAATCAACATTGTCAACAATAAAAACTTACATACGAAAACTGAAATTTGATAACATAGAAGACAAAAATCATAAAGTGATGAAATTACATAACCCAAAATGCAGGTCCTCTTTTTTAACCATTTGCAAAAAAAAAAAAATTAAAATATTAAGCAAACGTAGTGACTAAAGAGAAAATAGAGTGGTGGGGTGCCTAAAACTGAAAGGTCTTTGCAGTCTATTCGTTGCTCGAATGTTTGCTTGAAATAATCAGTCTGAAAGAACATGTTGTGCACATGTCTTTTAAATTATTTCCTTATTGCATTCAATTTCTATATTTATAGTTTTGCCTTTCTTAGAACAAGTTTTAAAATTGGCAATATCTGTTCGAAATATGTGATTTCTGATGATATATTGTTTTCATTCTTTGTAGGATCTTATTTATGGAAATATATTAAAGATCTATTTATAGGAGTGCTTGGACCGATCTGATAACAAGTACAAGAACGAGAGAGACAATCAAGAGAGAAGAGAGTGAAACGTAGAGAGCAAAATACATAGAGAAAGTACTGCAGAAATTCTAGAGTGTTGAAGATCTATCATTGAAAAATTTCTGAAGAGATACTACTTCTACGTTGTGTTGCCGAGTAGTGTTGGAAACACTGAAGAACACACGAGTGAAGTGTTGTTCAGAAAGTGTTTCTTTGGTTTTCGTTTTCGGTTTAGAACTTCCTATTGATTTATTATTCTAGTTTTTACTAGTTTTTAGGAAGTCTTTTATTTTCTCAATCTGTTGAGAAAAGTAGATTTTTCGTAAAACAATCACTAGTTGGTTTTTGTAAACTGATTTGATTTTTTAGTGATTATTTTGCCATGAGGCATTGTACAAGTACTTAGTACTTGTGCATAATTATTTTTGTGTTATTTACTTTTACTGCTAGTTAATTATTCTGCTGCATAGTGTTATCGTGAAGTGTTGAAAACACTGAAAGATAACACAGACTCGAATATTTATTTCTGGTATTTTTGTGATTTCAGACTGTCCAAACCTTACAATTGGCGTCAGAGACATTCACTTGAAGATACTAAGTGTGATTCTGTTTTTGTGTTTGACAGGACATCACAATGGATATACCTTATTCAGGAACTGCTCAACATCCTTCAATCTTGGATGGATCCAACTATGCTATCTGGAAAGTAAGGATGCATGTCTACATCAAATCGATTGATGAAAAGGCATGGCAGCGTGTGCTACAAGGATGGAATCCACCAAGGAGAACTGATGGAGAAGAAGATTTTCTCCTCAAACCAGAAACGTAATGGAATGCCGATGAAACTGCTGCTTCAAATATGAATAATAAAGCTCTTAATGCTATATTTACTTCCCTTGATTCTAATATGTTTTCACTGGTCACTATCTGTGTATGTGCTAAACAGGCTTGGGAAAAACTTTAAATGCACTGTGAAGGATCCGATAGTGTGCGTCGAACCAAAATAAGGATTCTCACTACTCAGTTTGAAAATCTGAGAATGGAAGAGAGTGAGACAATTGATGATTATGAACGCCGCTTGAGGAAGATCGAGAATGAGGCAATTGATCTTGGTGATGCTATTTCAAATGAACGCTTGATGAGCAAAGTGTTGAGATCACTGCCGAAAAGATTTCAAATGAAGATTTATGCCATTGATGAATCAAAAGACACATCAATTCTGGGATTGGATGAATTGATGAGTTCACATCGAACATATGAGTTAGAGATGAATTTTGGAAAAAAGGACAAAGGTAAGTCTATTGCACTTCAAGTTTCTAATGACTCATACAATGATTTTGTTGATCTGACACAGGGAGTCAACGAGTCTGACTTAGGAGATGATTCGATCGCCTTTCTTACCAAACAATTTGGTAACTATTTGAAGAGAATGAGAGATTTTAAGAAACCTGGTCAGAAACCTAAGGTTTTGAATGCTCCTGCTGTTGGAAAACCATTGAGGATTTGCGGACCAGAACAGAATACCATTCCTTCAAAGAGTCAAAATCACTTTCAGAAAGAATGAAAAACACTGAATATCTCAAAGAAGTTTGAATCTGTGAAGTGTCATGAGTGCACAGGCTTTGGTCACTTTGCTAATGAGTGCCCAACCAGACTTCGCAAAGGAATGTGTGCTTCCCTAAGTGATGATGAAGATAAGGAAGGTACAGAACAAGGAGAAGAAGAGACTCACAATGCCCTTTCAGTTCTGGTACAGCAGAAAAATAGTGTTGTCACAGGAGTCACAACACTTGGACACAACACTGACCAAAAGGTACTGTGTCTGAATGCATATGTTTCTGGAGACTCAAACCAGGAAGCTGGTGAAGTAGAACTTTCTTGGGATAATGCTCAGAAGATGTATGAAGAATTGTATAATGACTGGATGTTAAGGAACAAGACAAATTCTGCATTAACAAAGGAGAACAGTGAACTGAAAGCTTCAGTGGCTAGACTTGAAGTTGTTTTGAGCAAGAAGGATTTAGAACTAGGCAAGGTCAAAGAAGAGCTTGGAAGAGCCAATGCAACTCTCGCAAAGTTTAATTCGAGCAAGACCAAGCTGGATTCAATTTTGATGATGGGAAAAGATGATAGAGCTGGTCTGGGATTTTATAATAGCAAGTTTGAAGTTGGGGAGTCGTCACAAACTGTTTTTGTCAAAGAGAATAGTAACTCTGCTAGTATTCCAATTGCAATTCCAAAGGAAAAACCAATTCCATTGAAGGCACAAGCTCCTGTTCAGAGGAAAAAGCAAAGGAAGCGTAGGTTTGTTTGTCATTACTGTCACAAGCAAGGTCACATCAAACCTTACTGGTTCAAACTCAGGTACGAATATATGTACTGGAATTCCAGGCAAGAGCTGTCATCAGTGTTGCCAACACTGAACCAGAACACTGCCAGGAAGAAAAATTCTGAGAAAAAGGTTTGGGTACCAAAAGCTAAATCTAGTTGTAATGTCGTTTATACTTCCTTGAAAACTAATGTTGCAGGTCATTGGTACTTCGACAGTGATAGTTCACGCCACATGACAGGATTGAAGAAGTATCTTTCTGACTATGTTGAACAGTATAAAAGAAAAGTGACATATGGAGGAGGAGCCAATGGAAAGATTGTTGGAAAAGGAACTTTGAATGTAGAAGGACTGCCTAAGCTTCACAATATTCTACATGTTGAAGGATTAAATGCAAATCTTATTAGCATTAGTCAACTTTGTGATGATGATCTTTATGTTAAATTTGATAAGAATTTATGTCAAGTATTTGATAAGAGTAATTCGTGTGTTTTGACAGGGTCTAGATCATCGGACAACTGTTATCAACTTGGAGAGGTACTTGCTTGCAAATTCACCAAGGTTGATGAATTGAATTTATGGCATCAAAAGTTGGGACATGTCAACTTCAAAGCACTGAAGAAATTAAGCCAGTATGATGCTGTACGGGGAATGCCAAATCTAACTTCTGGAGTTCCATATGTGTGTGGAGACTGTCAAAAAGATCTGAAGGGGAAAACAATTGAGGACAATATTGATGATCTGTTGGATACTGTTGCACCCCAGACTGATTCCAGTGTTGTCAATAGTGTTGTCCCACCTGAGAAATCACCCAGCACAACACTGAGTCCAACACTGAATATGAATGAACAGAGTACAGAAGATCAGGATGATTTTGAAGATGAAATACAAGATGCTGGACATGATGTACCTAGCAAAATTCAGCAAAACCATCCTACTTCACAAATCATAGGAGATGCACAAGCAAGGATGCAGACCCGAAGAAAGAAAAAAGTTGATTATCGAAAGATGAGTGGGTTAGTGTGCATGACTTCCGCATTCTCTCAGGTAAGACATTCTTGCTTTGTGTCTAGTATTGAACCAAAAAATGTTGGTGAGACTTTAAAAGACGAGTTTTGGTTCAATGCTATGCATGATGAACTTGAACAATTTGTTAGAAATGATGTGTGGATCTTAGTTCTTCCACCTGATCATAGTAATATCATTGGAACAAAGTGGATTTTTAATAACAAAACTGAATCAGGAAATATTGTAAGGAACAAGGCTAGGTTGGTAGCTCAAGGGTATACAAAAGTTGAGAGGTTGGACTTTGATGAAACTTTTGCTCCTGTAGCCCGAATAGAATCTGTTACATTATTGTTGGCTATTGCATGTCACATGAAAATGAAACTTTTTCAAATGGATGTAAAAAGCGCATTTTTGAATGGAATTTTGAGTGAAGAAGTTTATGTAAGACAACCTAAGGGATTCAAAGATCCACATCATCTTGATCATGTTTATAAGTTGAAGAAAGCCTTATATGGATTGAAACAAGCACCTCGTGCTTGATATGGAAGACTCACGGAGTATTTGCTTGACATTTGATTCAAAAGAGGTGGGTAGATAAAATAATTTTTGTTCAAAAAGTACAAGGTAACATTTTTATCTGTCAAATTTATGTTGATGACATAATTTTCTGTGCTTCATTTCAAAAACTTGTGAATGATTTTGTTGAAAGCATGACTGCTACCTTTGAAATGAGCATGATAGGTGAGTTGAATTACTTTCTAGGATTACAAGTGAAACAAATAAGTGATGAAATCTTTTTGTGTCAAAGCAAATATGCTAAAAATTTGGTGAAAAGGTTTTGTACTGATCATGTTAGACATATGAAAACACCAATAGGAACTAATGAAAAACTGTGCAAAGACAGTATTGCTGACAGTGTTGACAACACTCTGTACAGAAGCATAATTGGAAGTCTGCTATATTTGAGTGCAAGTCGACCTGATATTATGTTCAGTGTGTGTTTGTGTGCCCGATATCAATCTGATCCTAAAGTCACACATATGAAAGCTGTAAAACGAATTTTGAAGTATGTTGCAGGCACTTTAGACTTAGGGTTATGGTACACTAAAGAAACCAATACTAATTTGGTAGGCTATAGTGATGCTGATTGGGCAGGAGATGTTGATGAGAGAAAAAGCACCACGGGTGGTTGTTTTTATTTTGGTAACAACTTGGTTTCATGGTATAGTAGAAAGCAGAATTGTGTGTCACTTTTCACTGCTGAATCCGAATATGTGGCAGCGGAAAGTTGTTGTTCTCAATTAATTTGGATGAATCAAATGCTACAAGACTATGGTCTTAAAAGTAAAACACCAATTGTGTACTGTGATAACTCAAGTGCTATAGATATATCAAAAAACTCAGTACAACACTCTCGAACTAAACACATTGACATAAGACATCACTTCATTCGAGATTTAGTTGAGAAGGACATGATCCATATGGAGTTTGTCGGGACCAATAAACAACTGGCCGATATTTTTACAAAAGCATTAAACTTCGAGAGATTCTCTAGTCTTAGGAAATCTCTCAACATGTGTTCTTTATAAGCACTCACGGTTGCTGTCCTTAAGTGTTGCCAACACTGACGGACAACACCAAACATGCATGTGCATTTTTAGGACTTTAGGCATACTGCATATTCATATTGTTCTATGTTTTGCACTGGTTGATAATACTGACTGACATTTTGTAGTTCTTCTGTCAAAGGTAGACCTGGCCACGGACCGGGTCCGGTCCGAGTCCGAGTTGGACCCGCCAGGTCCAGGTTGACAATAGGCCGACCCTTAACCGGCCCGCCCGTGGCCGGTTCCGGTCCGGGTCCGGTTAACCGGCGGTTCCGGGTCCGGTTCGACTCTTGTTTTTTTTAAAAAAAATAAAAATAAAAAACTTGTAAAATTAAACTTTAAAAACAATATAAATATTTCATTATCTCAATAAAAAGCTAATACATATATTAAATAAAAATATATTATATTTCAATTTTTAACATCTTATAATATTACATTTATTCAATAAAAAATATATAGCATTTTAACTTTCAACATTGTATATTAAAAACTCTATCTAGTTCAATAAAAAATATATATATATTTATTAAATAAAAAATATATTGCATTTCAAATTTTCACAACTTATATTAAAAATTATATATATCAATAAAAAATTTATTATATTTATTCAATAAGAATATATATTATATTTCAACATCTTATATTAAAAACTCTATTTATCTCAATTAAAAACTCTATTTATTTCAATAAAAAATATATTACATTTAAACTTTAAACATCTTATATAAAAAATATTATTACATTTAATTATATTCAATCACAAAATATTAACAAATTAACACTTGGCCTAGTGGCAAGAATGAAGACCCAAAATCATTTGGTTTTGGGTTCAAATCTCACTCATGTATGAATATCAAATATATATTATTTAAAATAAAATTAAAATATTATTTTAAAAAGGTAAATTCGATGGGTCAACCCGGCGAACCCGGAGGGTCGGACCCGCCGGTTTGAACCGGCCAACCCGTCGGGTCGATTTTCCAAAGGGAAAACCGGGACCGGACCGCCTAGTGGCCGGTCCGCTCCCGGTTCCAGGTTGGACCCGTTGACCCGGTTAACAGGCCCGTTGACCACGGGCCGGTTCCGGTCCGGGTCCGGGTCCAACCCGGCCCTTGGCCAGGTCTAGTCAAAGATATTTTTAGAACACACTTGCCATGAAAATATGCTTTAAACCACAAAGTAGTTGGGGGATGTTCGTGTATTCCATGATCTTGTCCCATGTGAAAAGTGGTTTTAAAAATTAAAAAGCATGGTTTGATAAAAATTTCAGTGACCAATGTCGTGAAAATCAAACTAAAATCGGAAGAAAATTGGAAAAAGCTACCTAAAAGAGTCCAATGAAGATTGTTCTTTTAGTGTGCAGGCTACCACTTCTGAATCAATATAAAAATAAGAAAAACATGGCTCTGAAAGTGTGACAAATTCAAAAGTATTTTGAAGACTAAAGTGTTGTTGGGAAGTGTTGCCAATACTGGTGCTTAACACGTTCTGCACACACTTTGCATGCATAATTTTTGATCTAATATCATTACATTCTGTTTTAGACATAAATTAGGTCATGCATTTTGCATTTATTGTGATCATATCGTGCTCAGGGTTAAAAGTTCAAAGACGAACAAAAATTGGAAAAATTTCCCAACTTGCTGAAAATTGAATTGATTGAGATTGAATATGTTTCAGTGGCGTTAAAACTCGATGTGGAGTTATTTATTTTGGGAAATATTGATATATTCTTAAGTGAGAGTTTCAGGGTATCCTTAATTAATCAAATTTAATTTCCTTAATTAGAGAGATTTTTTACCCGTTGAAGTTTTGTTACCGTTAGGGGGAGATTCTAGTCTGATATGATAGATAGGGGCTTTTGATTTTTTTACCATTTGAACCCCTTATCCCTATATATTTTTAAGCACTGTAGAAATTGATCTTATCGTCTTCAACCTTTTGTAACTCTCTCTGCAAAAAAAAATTATCTGAAACCCTTAATTTCTAAATTGATTATAATGGCAGGCAAAGCTTTCGATTCGCATGACATACGATCAGAGATGGGTTATCAAGAGGAAGACAAGCCCTCGGAGGCACCTTCAGAAAATCCTATTCTCTCGATTGTACCTACGACCATTCAACCTACACCGTTGGCAGAAATTGCTCCAGGAGAACCCGGGAATGAAATCAACATTGAGAATCCTCCTGATTTTTCGGTGGTGAATCGTGTGTTCCCAACACAGCCAATAGCGAGAAGGTCAAAGCGCCAATTGGGCTTCAACCCCGATTTTACTACCAATAAGAGATTTCGTGGTAAGGGGGAGACTTCACGTCCTATTTTGGATGATCCAGATTTCTCATCTGGAGATGATTCTGCGGATCAGAATTTTGAGGTGGTTGCTAGGACAAAAACCGTTGTTGCTGAAAAGGCCAAATCAAAGAAAGGAGATTCATCTAGTGGTGATGATTCTTCCGATGAAATTTCTACTGATGTGGCTTCTACTGAAAAAGAGTCATCTAGTACTGCTGTTGTTGATGATACCACAAAGACAACTACAGAGGCTCCAACTTCTACTGATGAGGAAATTTCACTGGCCACTTTCATGGCGAATATTCGGAAAACCAAGGCTAAACCAGTTGCACCTTCATAAGTTCCATCTGATGGTGATGAACCAGACTCTGAAATGATGCAAGAGTTTGAGAATAACCGGCCCCAGGAGTCTGATAGTTCATCTTCTTCAAGTTCTGAGGAAGAAGACTATGAGGATACTGCTTCTGATGGTTCTGGAAGTTCTGAGGGACAAGCTGCTGAGGACAGTGTTGCCAACACTGATGACAACACTGCTGCTGAATCTGACTCTGATATTGATCCTGCTAAGGCATACAATATTTAGTTTTATTCAAAGGAATCTGCTGATGAATGGGAAGCTCTGTCTGAAAAAGACTGTTGGGAAAAAAGAAATATTGATGAAGTGTCCTTCGAAAATCAGAACTTGGTGACTTTCTTGAAACAGCAGAAGTTATATTCTACTGTCACCATTGCAGGACCATTTTCAGAAAGAGCTGTGTTAGAATTTTACTGCAATCTGAACATGAAGACTGGAGATGAAGAATCATTTAAGTTTGGAAGAGTGTACATCCGGGGAAAGGTGTATGATTTTACTCCTGTTCTGATCAATGAACACTTCAAGACTGCTGATGTAGATGATGATGCAGTTACTGAGGATATTGATCAAGTCACTAAAGTGATCACTGGAGGAATGGTTCTAAAATTTCCACTGCACCCAGACAGGTTGTCAGCTGCAAAGCTTACTTCTCTCTTTTCTGTGCTTCACAAAATTGCGATCAGGAATTGGACGCCATCTACCAATACAACAGTGGCAACTAAGCCACAAGCCCTTGCGTTGTTTGCCATTGGTACTCAAGCTCCTTTGGACTTTGGTAATTTGGTGTTCGAAAATATTATGACCTTTCGAGAAGGTGGTTGGAAAGCAACTAAGTTTCCGTTTTCTTCATTGATCTATGGTATGCTGGAATCTCAAGGCTTCACGAAAGAGGATGATGAAGAATTGATTGGAGGAGATGAGCTTATCAAGATCGCACCTAGTTTGCTGAAAGGAAATAGGATGATTGATCTACCATGGATTGGTGTTGTACCCAGTGTCGTCAACACTGAGTCTGTTCCACCTATGACTATTCATAACACTACTGTAATTATGTTGAATTCTACTGCAATTCGTGCTCAAATGGCTCATGCTGAACTAAAAATTGCACAAGCCAAAGCTGATATCGAGTACTATGAAGCCTTACTGGTTGAGTACAGGACTAAACTTGGAATACCAGGGCCCTCTTGACAAAAAAAGGGAGTAGAATCAAGTGCTGAGCAAGCTGAAGAGGTAGATTATTAGATGTGGTTGATCATAATTGGTTTTAGGATTTTTTTCTTATCCTTATCTTTTATTTTTGTTATTTATTATTTTGCTCGTAATATTTTTCTGAGTTGATTAGGTTGTTCTCCTTATTACTCTCTGATATAATATTAAACTATTTGCTACTTTAATCTAGTAAGTGTTGAGAGTTGGTGTTGCCAACACAACCGCACAACACTGTGTTCTGAGATGATTAAATTCAGGGGGAGCTTTAGTTATATAAGATAGGGGGAGTTATTTGCACTTGTGTGTGTGTTTTGTCCAGAAAGGCAAAAAGAGGGAGTTTGAAAGAACATGTTGTGCACATGTCTTTTAAATTATTTCCTTATTGCATTTAATTTCTATATTTATAGTTTTGCCTTTCTTAGAACAAGTTTTAAAATTGGTAATATCTGTTTGAAATATGTGATTTCTGATGATATGTTGTTTCCATTCTTTGTAGGATCTTATTTATGGAAATATATTGAAGATCTATTTATAGGAGTGCTTGGACCGATCTGATAACAAGTACAAGAACGAGAGAGACAATCAAGAGAGAAGAGAGTGAAACGTAGAGAGCAAAATACATAGAGAAAGTACTGCAGAAATTCTAGAGTGTTGAAGATCTATCATTGAAAAATTTCTGAAGAGATACTACTTCTACGTTGTGTTGCCGAGTAGTGTTGGAAACATTGAAGAACACATGAGTGAAATGTTGTTCAGAAAGTGTTTCTTTGGTTTTCGTTTTCGATTTAGAACTTCCTATTGATTTATTATTCTAGTTTTTACTAGTTTTTAGGAAGTCTTTTATTTTCTCAATCTGTTGAGAAAAGTAGATTTTTCGTAAAACAATCACTAGTTGGTTTTTGTAAACTGATTTGATTTTCTAGTGATTATTTCGCCATGAGGCATTGTACAAGTACTTAGTACTTGTGCATAATTATTTTTGTGTTATTTACTTTTACTGTTAGTTAATTATTCTGCTGCATATTGTTATCGTGAAGCGTTGACAAAACTGAAAGATAACACAAACTCGAATATTTATTTCTGGTATTTCTGTGATTTCAGACTGTCCAAACCTTACACAGTCCAAAGAGAGTATGAAAAATGAAATCCTAATTTTTCGAAGACATTGTTAAGTGTTAGAGGTATTCTCAAAACAGAACGTCAGTGTCTTAGATAAGTCTCGACAGTACATTTCCGAACTCAACTTGTTGCAACTATTATATTCACGAAGAACAGAATTTACAGAATGGTTTCTGCCACGGATGATTTCATGTATCCAAAACCCAATTATAGCAAAATGGATCGAGACCCTATTATAGCAAAACTTTAGCCCGCTCGGGGAAAATATTTCTTCCATCTTCTCGAAGTGAAACATGATGCGATCGTAGTATATAGATCCATAGGTGGCTGGTTGGATCCTAGTATCTGAATCGGGGCGTAGTGTGAGTTATTTAAGAAATTGTGTATGAAATATCAAATAGTTTTCAAATGAAATATACTATCGAACTCTGTCTCTATTTGACTTTGGATTAGAAGAGAACTAGAGTTTATACATATCCCAAGATTTGTATGCAAGCTATTTGGATTCAACAAAACAGATCACTTACTTGTAATGGATTGATGAAGCTGGCGATGGTGTAGGTCAGCAAATTCTGTTTTTTTTCGTTTCTTTCTTTCATTTTATCGATAATATTCATCGACCGCATGCTAGCGAGAAGTACATCATATACGAAAGAACCCCAAGTATATCTATTAAACGCATCAAAATCTTCCACTAACCTGAGTCATTCGGTGCCCACAGTGACAGATTGCCAAGTTCTCTAGTCAACAAAATACCAACGACAAAAAGAAGGCACGCTAGTTAGGGGTGATCAAAATTTTTCAAAAACCGCCCGAACCGACCGCACCACACTGCACCGCACCGTTGTATCTCATTTTTTAAAAAAATAACCGCGGTTAGGTGGGGAAAAAAAGGAAACCGCCCCGCCCCCACGATGTGATTATAATATTTGGCCAAAACCGCACCGCCGTGTATAATTTTATTTAGCTAGAGTTGTATTTATTAACTAGCATTATATACACAATATGTTTCCTACTTGTGCCAATTCCACTCTCTCAACTCTCCTTCAATTTTTGTTCTCTCTTTCTCTCTTATTATTTTGTGGCTTGATTGCTTTTTATATAGTTTTATTTTGTTTATTATAGTTTTCATTCATTTTTTAAAACAATTTGAGTAGTTCAATTTTTTCCATTTTATTTATCATTAAAAAAAACCGCGAACCGACCGCCACCGCTTAAAACCGTTCAAACCGCAAAACCGATTTTACATGCAAAACCACAATTAAAAAAAATAAAATGTAACCAAATCAGAAGTGGCAATTCGATTTGAATTTCTTCGAAAAAAAGCACAAAATCGTACCGTGATCACCCCTAACGCTAGTTTTATCTTCTTAAGGTTGACCTCATCACCGCTTCGTGTCTCAACACACCTAGTCTATCCTTGTTTCGGACAGAGACCACATCCATATCCCCAAAATATCTAGATTTAAATTCTAGTTCAACACACTTAGATTTCTGGCTGACCTACGGTAACATTTATTTAAGAATTTTATATTGAATTAAATTGTTTTAACCCATTCCTACAGCAAATAAACATTCTTAACCTTTTCCTGTTATGCCATATCCTGAACCTAATCAAATGTCCACCAAAAATAATTACTTTTGATACCAATGATGCTCCAATTGCACGCAGTTTTGCAAAGATTTCGAACACAATCTCAAACCAAATGATTGCAGC
Source organism: Henckelia pumila (assembly GCF_033568475.1). Classification (NCBI taxonomy): domain Eukaryota; kingdom Viridiplantae; phylum Streptophyta; class Magnoliopsida; order Lamiales; family Gesneriaceae; genus Henckelia; species Henckelia pumila. The sequence continues at coordinate 142,929,566 of NC_133123.1, read as the reverse complement.
CATTAGGAAACAAGTGATTAATTAAAGATTATCTTAGTTTAATCGTGAAAATCTTAAAAAATAATATAGCGAAGTGAACCGAAAACAAGTTAAAAAAAAAGTCGCATTTACACTAGGAGCAAAAAAAAGCAGCAGAGATAACAACTGCAACCGGTGATTTATCTGCGCTTTCGCACTTTCGGGGTATCTGCGCTGTTGCACTTTCCGGCCGATGGCAAGCACTTTCCATCCATTTTTGGGGCCGATGGCACACATTCTGCAATTAACCTGAAAACAATCACTCGTGCAACTATTGTTTCCACCGCAGCAACAGCTGCATTATGGATACATAGCAAAGACGTGCGTAGGAAAATCAAGGAAAAGTTGAAGTAAATAACTTGTTGGCCTTTAATAAACAAAAATGATTATTGATTTGGAAAAATATATATATATATATATTGAAGCATCTCCATAGTGACCAACCTGCGGAAGATTACAAAAAGCAAGAAGGTCTCCTCGAGCCATTTGTTTGTCCCCGATCATGGTATTCTCCCTCCTCTGCATATTTTTCAAGAGATTTGCAAAAACTTTTTTATAATAAAGGCTGATTATATAGAACCTGATTCGAGACATCTTTTCATTTTAAAAATATCAGGTATGGGTCATACCGACCTGGAGTAGATCAACGTTCCATATTTATTAGACGCAAATCCACCAGGTTTAAATTGGTTAAAGTTTTTATTGACTAGAAATAATAAATGACCATACATGCATAAATTATTAATTATTGTTCATCTAAATCTAAACTAAACCAAAGGAGGTGTAAATTAAATGAACTATTGTTCGAAAAGCATTATATATAAATAGCGATTTTAAAGTCAATGACCACTTTGTCTAATGGCAACACCAGCTTGGCAACATCTTTTGACATTTGGGAGAGGTCAAGGATTCTAAACCCACAATCCCACCCCTTTGTCAACAAATGTAGTGATTTTAATTTAGATAGATGGGAACGTGGAATATTGTTTACAGATGAAAATCGAAAAATGGTAACGCCTAGTCGTGTCACGCCCAAATTAACCCAACTCAGATTAAACAATTAAACATGTAGTAGCGAGAGTAGGGATCGTTCCCAAGAGAAAAGTGAAATTTATCTGTGTTCTTAAAAATATTGAAATTAAATAAAAAGGGGATTTTTGATTTTAAAAATTAACTACTAATAATTTAAAACAAAATAAAATAATTAAAAACAATTCTTGGTATCAGTCGACTCCACCCTTGAAATTATTCATTCGATCATCGATTCCCTAAAATAATTAATTCTCATTGAATATTCACCATTGGAAATTTAATTTCTGTTTCACCTTAATTTTAGTTAACTAGACACAAGCGTTCTAAATTAACCCTTACCAATGAATTAACCCAATTCAAGCGATTAGATTTAAACCCACGGCAGCATTCAAACTAGCAAAACTGATAAATCTAGACAACCCATACACAAGCGGATGAATTTAGCCTAGTCAATTATTATCCCTACAATTCCTAATCTCACAAGCGGACGATTATTAATTGTAGTTGCTTCACAAATCAGAGGTTTCAAACAATTACGGATTTGAATTCCAATTTAGCAGTAGATTGTATAGAAATCACAGGCCTATAATCTCATACACAAGCATGAAAATCAATTCAGAATAACTCTTGATACGCAATTCGAATTAAACGATCAAAATCTGAATCTCACAAATTAAATAAATTCAAGGGTTTCGTCTTCCTTAACCAAGAACAAAAACTAAAAGATTAAAAACTAAGAACAAGGAAGAACTTAGTCGCCTCCAGATCTCTTCTGCTTCAGCCGTCTCAAGTCTGCCTCGTTCCCTCTGATCTTCTCTCTATTGTGTCTTTTAAATCTCTTTTATATGTCCTCGAAGCCCGTCAAAGAAAGCCCGACAAATCGAGTGTTTTAAAGTTACAAAAATCGGCCAATTTCTCACACAGAGCAGCGCGGGCGCGCCTACGGAACAGCGTGGGCGCGCTTAAGCTACGAAATTACACTTCTTTTCACGTCCAGGGACGGCGCGGGCGCGCCTTCCTCTCGCATGTGTTATTCTGCAGCGCGCGACAATTTTCAAAAAATCATATCTCACAGTCTAACCGTCGGATTGAGCTGAAATTTTGACAGCAGCTTTAAAACATCTTGAAATTCATTCTGAACGGTGGAGATCGGATTTGGACTTCTATAAAATTAAATATAATTTTCAGATCATTACTGCTCCGTAATTCATTCTCGCGCAAAAGCTTTTCCATCTTTTCCTCGACAAAACGCTACGTCCTATACAATAAATACGGGAGCGTGTAATGTAGACACGATGTATGAAAAACCAACAAAAACTTAATTAAAACAAATGAATGCACACACAAATGACAATAAAATGATAATAAAATATGCAACACAAACATGCCCATCAAATACCCCCACACTTAATCCTTTCTCGCCCTCGAGCAAGTTATGCAAAAACAAAATGAAACAGAACAAAAACATAAGCAAGGACGATCATGCATAATATAGCCTCAAAAAAGTTTCTCAACTAAAAACAAGTTCACAACCATTCTCGGTCGTCAATGATACACCTTCAGTCGAATGCGAACGTGCGTGTGTGACATGTTACCCCAGTTACATGCAACTTCAAAAGACAAGTTTCAAAACTGTTTGCCGACCTATAACAATTTAGTGTAAGTTTCACTTTTCAAGTGTCCATTCCTTCCAATGACCTCTATACATATCCACCTCTCTTGAGATAATGAATTACACACCTCCGGATTTTGCACCCGGTATTGCTTTAGCCCCAATAATTACCCGCTAACTTAGCTACAACTAAGACAGGATTAGAATTTCAATCCCCTCGTCTATAGCCCGGATGGAGCATCAACCCCATTTAATCCGCATACTTAGCCTTGAATTTAATCTTTTAGGATTAGGATTTCAATCCTTTCTAGGCCCGGATGGAGTTGTATAAAGTTTATTTTTTTTTCTAGGTGCGCCCAAGATCATAAGTGTAAACTAGAGTCTCATCAAAATTCATAGAACACAATCAAGATCCACAAACCACCTATCGTCGTGCAATGGTCCAACAGACATCCACAATATCTAATATATCGCTACAATCCACCGATTTAAACATGTGTGCTTAAAATATTCAACAAACAACCTCCGGTCTCTCATATCCAATCAAGAGTAAAAAAATTTCAAAAATTTCAATTTTTTTTTCAACTTCATCATCATAGGTGTAATTCCCCGATTTTATATTAATTGAGTTTAATCGAGATAATCAAGGTTTTTAGTAATTGAGGATTGTTTTGATATTTAGCAGGGGTTACTTTGCAACCTTAGAGAAATAAAGGACTGAAATGCAAAAGTTGGATTTTTATTATTATTATTATACAATCAAGTTGGTCAATCATCCCATACCTCTCCTTCCTCCCTCCGTCTCTCGATCTCTCTCTCCTCCGAAAGCCATAGCCAATCGATTTCTCAAGCTTTTCTTTCGCCCGATTCGCTCGATCCGACCGTTATATTTTCATTACGAGTTGAGATTCACGATCACCGCAATGAGGGCTTCATTTAGAGGTAAGTTTTGCTACGATCTCTTGAACTTCGATTTTGTTGAGTTGTCAGAATTTGATAATATTGGAGTATGTCGTTCTTGAGCTAGTATAGATCGTGTATTCGAAGTCGGTTTGGAAAAAAAATGAAGTTTGGATTTTATATGATTTTTGAGGCATATGTTCGAAAATGGTGATTTTGATTGAGGTTGGATTTGAGTTGTTTTGATGGATTGTGGTGATGATTGAGTTATTGTGATTATTGTTTGATGGTTTGTATTTTCGGATAGTCAGTTTATAGTCGTTATGCCGTCGAAATCGAGTTTGAGTTATCGGTTTTGGTTCGGTTTGATTTGTATATTGAATTTGATTGAGTTTGAACTCCGAGTTGATATCGAATCCGTGTCTCGATGTTTTGACAGTTGATTAGAGATTGGAATTGGAGGACTTGGAGATCGGTTACCAATCGAAGAGTTGGAAGACGGTATAGATTGTTTGATTTATCGACTTTGAGTTTCGAATTGTTTAGAGTTTGAATCGAGTTGTCTCTTGTTTGACAGGATTGATTGAAGCTTCGAGAAAAAGGTAAAAGATTACATCAATTCGAATGGGGTTGAATACTCGAGTTGATTGATTCTCAAGCCCCGAAAATCACATACTGCATGTTATTTGTTTGTGTGAACTTGACTGATTATTCATTTACACTTGCATTCATATTGAGCCGATTATTCGATTCGTTTTGAATATAGATGATTTAGGGAGCTATATTGAAGTGGCTTTGGATTTCGAGTTTTTTCAAGTGCCAGAATACTTCTTATAGTTGCTCTGAAGTCTAGGGATTGAGTTGAACGACATCCACCCCGAATGGGTGTGTCGGTGAGTTGTTGTGAAGACTTGGCCCCGGGATCCCAATCGAATACTGATTGACATTTCGATTATCTGACTTGATAGTCCCGAATTTGAAATCATGCATACATCCACTCTCATTTGTATTGATTGATGAATGTTACATTTCAAGGTGGAATGTTTAACTGATATTGTATGCCTGTTTCTTTTACTTAGAAATTATATTTCTAACCGGATTATTCCGGCTGTTGTCTTTGTTTTGTATGTGTAACTTGGCAACAGGAGGATCAGGAGCTGGACCGAGTCGTCCTGGTTAGCTTGGGGGTGAGATTGATAGAAGTGAGACTCCGGGTCGTAGGGTCGAGTCTTTTTGGAATTGTATTAGTTTTGTTGAGTCGGTGGAACTCATTTATAAAACTCGACTCGTTATTGTATTTTGGGCAAACCTAAATTTGGCATGTTCTAAATATTGATTTGTATTATGTTTGAACTTGGAATGTTTAGATTTGCCTTGTTGGTTGTTTTTGCAGGCTCCTCGACCCCTCTACCCATTTTGCCTGCGCGCGGGCGAGGCATCACCTCGCGCGCGCGCGAGGAGTTTGAAGAGGCTCGGGAGATTTTTTCCGCGCGCGCGCGAGCTCTCTTCTCGCGCGGGCGCGAGCATCTTCGCGAGTCTCTGCCCGCGTAGCTTGCGCGCGCGCGAGGTGATGACCCCGCGCGGGTGCGAGGCTTCTTTAAAAAAAAAAAAAAAAATTAATTCGTTTTCCGCGGCTTATTGTGTTCGATTATGATTAATTATTCGAGTTTAGAAGATTAGAAACGAGGTCTCACATTAAGTGGTATCAGAACGATAAGATTCTTGGATTTGAACTAGAGTGAGCGGGGTAGATCGAGTCCGCATGAATTGAACTCTCGCATGTGATTGATTTATTTAAATGATTATTTTTAAATATGTGCGAGCATGATTTATTGATTCTTGGATTAATTGAATTACATGAGTTGTGGTTTAATTTATAAAGCATGAATTATGTGATATATATCTGTCATTGTATATCGTTGAGATTCATGAGTTCTCAGAGCAGAGTTTTGGATACCAAGGTTTTGAGGTTGAGATTGAGATTGAGTCTGAGATATTGTGTCCTAACCCTTGATATCAGATGGCACCTCGACGATCTTTGAGAAGGAATCAACCACCTTTGACTCCTCCTTCTACTGAGAATCCGCCGCCAGTGATAACTCCTCAGAATGATCAGGGTAGTACTGGAATGGATCAGTTTGATGCAACTGCAACCCCGATGGAGACTCTACTGAAGAGGTTTCGATCTTTCCTACCGCCTACTTTATCGGGTAACGAGAACTCCGTTTCTTGTGAAAGTTGGCTAGATGAAATGGATGAGCTCTTCGATTCCCTCGACTATACCGATGACCGCAGAATCAGGTTAGTCAGTCATCAGTTGCAGGGTGTTGCTAAGAATTGGTGGACCACAACCAAGAGAGCGAATGAGAACCGAGGCACCGCCATCACTTGGAGCTTGTTCAAGATTTAGTTCTTTAAGCGTTTCTTTCCTGTCTCATATCGAAAGGAAAAGGGTGACGAATTTGCGAATCTGAAACAAGGGAACTTGAGCATTGAGGACTATGTGAGCAAATTTGACAGTCTCTTGAGGTTTGCACCTCACGTTGCAGATAACGAAGAAGCCAAGGCCGACCATTTCATCAATGGATTGAACCCTGAGATATTTACCTTGGTCAATACTGGAAGACCTAACAACTTCACAGATGCTATGGATCAAGCAAAGGGAGCCGAAGCCGGATTCTTGATGCAACGAGGTAATCAGGTAGCTCCTCAGCAGCAGCAGAGATCTTTTCCGAATCAGCCTGTTCAGTTTCAGCCTCAGCAGTCTCAGTATCAGTACCAACCTTCTCAGCAATCGAATCAGTCTCATAGGGTTGAGGGAGGCAACAGTGGCAGAAACAGGCGAGATCAGTATCAGCCGAAGGGGAAGAATTTCAAGAAGTCTGGTAACAGTTCATCGAGTTCCAGTGGCTCTAGACAGTTCAGTTCTGGGCAGAGTTCAGGGTTTTCTGGAGCTTCGTGCAGCAAGTATGGAGGACGTCATCCCAGTGATCAGTGTCGAGGCGTGTTTGGTAGTTGCAATATCTGCCAGCAGCCGGATCACTTTGCTAGAGTCTGTCCTCAGCGAGGATCCGATAGAGCTCAGAGCGGCAGTTCTTCTCGACCTCCAGCTCAGCCAGAGAGATCAGCTTCTGCAGTTCATTCCTTTCAGCCTCAGCAACAGAATCGTCAGGGAGGTGATCAGAACCAGAACCAACCTCCTCGACAGCAGGCGAGGGTGTTTGCCTTGACAGAGGATCAAGCCAATGCAGCCCCGAACGACGTGATAGCAGGTAACTGTTCGATTTTTGGTTATCCTGCGCTTGTGTTGATTGATATGGGTGCTTCTCACTGTTTTATTTCTGAAAAATTTGCCATGACGCATGATTTATTTGCTGAGCCATTATCTGATGTTGTTTCTATTACTTCACCTTTGGGTGGAAGAATTGTTTCGGTGAGAATGGTCCGAAATTGTGTAATAGAATCCAAAGGGAATTCGATTGAGATTGACTGCATCGTACTTGGATTATTTGATTTTGACTGTATTGTCGGGATTGATGCTCTGACCAAGTATAGGGCGACAGTAGATTGCTTTCAGAAAGTTGTTCGTTTCAGGCCTGAGATGGCAGATGATTGGAAGTTTTTCGGTAAGGGTTCTCGATCCAAAATTCCGTTGATTTCTGTGTTATCCATGTCACGTTTGCTACAGAAAGGAGCAGAGGGATTCTTGATTTATGCAATGGATGTTCAGAAGTTTAGCCCTGAGTTGTCTGAGATACCGGTGGTTAGCGAGTTTCCTGATGTTTTTCCAGACGAGATTCCTGGTTTACCACCTATTCGAGACATCGAATTTAGCATTGAACTTGCACCAGACACTCAACCTATTTCGAAAGAACCTTACCGTATGGCTCTGTTAGAGTTGAAAGAATTGAAGAAACAATTAGAGAATTTGATTTCCAAGGGATACATCCGACCTAGCGTATCGCCTTGGGGTGCACCAGTGCTTTTTGTGAGGAAGAAAGACGGTTCTATGCGACTTTGCATCGACTACCGCCAATTGAATCAAGCGACGGTCAAGAATAAGTATCCTCTACCAAGAATCGACGATCTTTTTGATCAACTGCAAGGTTCTTCAGTGTATTCAAAGATAGATCTGAGATCAGGGTATCATCAGCTGAGAGTTCGTAATGAGGATGTGCCTAAGACAGCTTTCAGAACCAGATATGGGCTTTTCGAGTTCATAGTCATGCCGTTTGGTTTGACCAATGCTCCAGCAGTTTTTATGGATCTGATGAATCGTATCTTTCAGCGGTATCTAGATGAGTTCGTCATCATCTTCATCGACGACATTCTGATCTATTCGAAGAACCGTTCTGATCATGCCGAGCATTTGAGAATCGTATTGCAGACTTTGCGAGCCGAACAGTTGTATGCTAAGCTATCGAAGTGCGAGTTTTGGTTGGAACGAGTGGTTTTCTTAGGCCACATTGTATCGGGAGATGAAATATCTGTGGACCCCAGTAAGATCGAAGCAGTTATGAATTGGCAGAGACCGACATCAGTGCCAGAAATCCGAAGCTTCATGGGTTTAGCGGGGTATTATCGCCGATTTATCGAGGGATTCTCTTCCATTGCAAAGCCGATTACTCAGTTGACCCAGAAAAATGCACCGTTTGTTTGGTCCGAACAGTGTGAGGCTAGTTTCATTGAGCTGAAGAAGAGATTGACCAGCGCTCCGATCTTGTCTATTCCATCAGGTACTGGAGGTTTCTCTGTGTGCTGCGATGCTTCTCACCGTGGTCTTGGATGCATTCTCATTCAGAGGAATCACGTCATAGCTTATGCTTCGAGGCAGCTGAAGCCTCACGAGACTCGTTATCCGATCCATGATCTCGAGCTAGCTGCAATCATTTTTGCTTTGAAAACTTGGCGCCATTACCTTTATGGCGAGTCGTTTGAGATATTTTCTGACCACAAGAGCCTGAAGTACTTGTTTTCCCAGTCCGAGCTGAACATGAGACAGAGGCGATGGATGGATCTACTTAAGGATTTTGACTGTGAGATCAAGTATTACCCTGGTAAGTCGAATGCGGCAGCAGACGCTCTTAGCCGGAAGCTTTGTTCCTTGTTTTTATCAACGATTGGTGTGTCGCAGTTGATTGAGGATTGTTGTACTGCTGGTCTAGATTTCGAGGTCGATAGGAGATCTATCGGAGTATTTGCTCTTCAGGCCGAGCCAGAGTTGTTTCAGTTGATCAGAGAGGCACAGAGATCCGATCCGAGCATTCAGAGTTCGATAGAGAAGGTCCGATCAGGTCATCAGTCAGAATTTCAGGTCAAGGAGGATGTTTTGTTTGTGAATAATCGTATTGTTGTACCCGACATTTTTGAATTAAGACAGCGTATTTTTTGAGAGGCGCATTGCAGTCGGTTCAGTGTTCATCCTGGAGGCCGAAAGATGTATAATGACTTGAAGACTCAATTCTGGTGGAAGAAGTTGAAAGGAGACGTCACGAGGTTTGTATCTCGTTGTCTGAATTGTTAACAGGTGAAAGCCAAGAGGAAGAAGCCCGGAGGATTATTGCACAGTTTACCTATTCCGAAATGGAAGTGGGATCATATCTCTATGGATTTCGTCACGAAGCTACCGCGTTCAGTCAGAGGTTGTGATGCAATATGGGTAGTGATTGACCGGTTGACGAAATCTGCTTGTTTCATTCCTTACCGTATGACATACCGTCACGATCAGATGGCCGAGTTGTATGTCAGAGAGGTTGTGAGATTGCACGGCGTGCCGAAGTTGATAGTATCAAACAGAGATCCGAGATTCACTTCTCACTTTTGGCACAGTTTGCAGGAGGCATTGGGTACTCGTTTGCACTTGAGCACAGCGTATCACCCTCAGACCGACGGTCAGTCCGAGCGTACGATCCAGACTTTGGAGGATATGCTTCGCGCTGTAGTGCTTGATTTTGGATCAGGTTGGCAGGAGTCCTTGCCTCTAGTGGAGTTTTCGTATAATAACAGCTTCCAGGCAAGTATTGGAATGACACCTTTTGAAGCTTTGTACGGGAAGAAGTGCAGATCTCCGTTATTTTGGGATGAGATTTCAGAATCACCTGAGTTGGGTCCAGTTATGATTTGCGATATGGCAGAGTAGGTGAAGTTGATCCGAGTCAGAATGAAGACAGCCCAAGATCGACAGGCCAAGTATGCGAATGTCAGACGCAGACCACTGTGTTTCGAGCAGGGAGACCATGTGTTTCTGAAGATTTCTCCTTTCCGAGGCACTGTCAGATTTGGGAAGACAGGAAAGTTATCGCCGAGGTTCATTGGCCCGTATGAAATTCTGGAGAAGATAGGCGATCTTGCCTATAGGATTGCTCTTCCTCCGTCTCTTTCAGGCATCCACGATGTGTTTCACGTTTCGATGCTACGGAAATATCATCCGAATCCGTCTCACGTTCTTCAGCCGAACGAGGCCGAACTTGATGAGACTCTGAGTTACTTCGAGCGACCGATTCAGATTCTTGACAAAAAAGAGAAACAGCTCAGAAAAAAGTCGATTCCGTTGGTGAAGATTCAGTGGATTCATCACGGAGTTGAAGAAGCGACTTGGGAGACTGAACCCGATATGAGGAAACGATTTCCAGAGTTATTTGATTGAGGTGAGTTCGTCTTCAGATTGTTTCGTTCTTGTTCAGTCTGTGATCTGTCAGATTTCGAGGACGAAATCGAATCTTAGAGGGGGAGAATTGTAATGCCCCGATTTTATATTAATTGAGTTTAATCGAGAAAATTAGGGTTTTCAGTAATTGAGGATTGTTTTGATATTTAGCAGGGCTTACTTTGCAACCTTGGAGAAATAAAGGACTGAAATGCAAAAATTAGATTTTTATTATTATTATACAAGCAAGTTGTCCAATCATCCCATACCTCTCCTTCCTCCCTCCCTCTCTCGATCTCTCTCTCCTCCGGAAGCCATAGCCAATCGATTTCTCAAGCTTTTCTTCCGCCCGATTCGCTCGATCCGACCGTTAGATTTTCATTTCGAGTTGAGATTCACGATCACCGCAACGAGGGCTTCATTTAGACGTAAGTTTTGCTACGATCTCTTGAACTTCGATTTTGTTGAGTTGTCAGAATTTGATAATATTGGAGTATGTCGTTCTTGAGCTAGTATAGATCGTGTATTCAAAGTCGGGTTGGAAAAAGAACGAAGTTTGGATTTTATATGATTTTTGAGGCATATGTTCGAAAATGGTGATTTTGATTGAGGTTGGATTTGAATTGTTTTGATGGATTGTGGTGATGATTGAGTTATTGTGATTGTTGTTTGATGGTTTGTATTTCCGGATAGTCAGTTTATAGTCGTTATGCCGTCGAAATCGAGTTTGAGTTATCGGTTTTGGTTCGGTTTGATTTGTATATCGAATTTGATTGAGTTTGAACTCCGAGTTGATATCGAATCCGTGTCTCGATGTTTTGACAGTTGATTAGAGATTGGAATTGGAGGACTTGGAGATCAGTTACCAATCAAAGAGTTGGAAGATGGTATAGATTGTTTGATTTATCGACTTTGAGTTTCGAATTGTTTAGAGTTTGAATCGAGTTGTCTCTTGTTTGACAGGATTGATTGAAGCTTCGAGAAAAAGGTAAAAGATTACATCGATTCGAATGGGGTTGAATACTCGAGTTGATTGATTCTCGAGCCCCGAAAATCACATACTGCATGTTATTTGTTTGTGTGAACTTGACTGATTATTCGTTTACACTTGCATTCATATTGAGCCGATTATTCGATTCGTTTTGAATATAGATTATTTAGGGAGTTATATTGAATTGGCTTTGGATTTCGAGTTTTTCCAAGTGCCTGAATACTTCTTATAGTTGCTCTGAAGTCTAGGGGTTGAGTTGAACGACATCCACCCCGAATGGGTGTGTCGGTGAGTTATTGTGAAGACTTGGCCCCGGGATCCCAACCGAATACTGATTGACATTTCGATTATCTGACTTGATAGTCCCGAATTTGAAATCATGCATACATCCACTCTCATTTGTATTGATTGATGAATGTTACATTTTAAGGTGGAATGTTTAACTGATATTGTATGCCTGTTTCTTTTACTTAGAAATTATATTTCTAACCGGATTATTCCGGCTGTTGTCTTTGTTTTGTATGTGTAACTTGGCAACAGGAGGATCAGGAGCTGGACCGAGTCGTCCTGGTTAGCTTGGGGGTGAGATTGATAGAAGTGAGACTCCGGGTCGTAGGGTCGAGTCTTTTTGGAATTGTATTAGTTTTTTTGAGTTGGTGGAACTCATTCATAAAACGCGACTGGTTATTGTATTTTGGGCAAACCTAAATTTGGCATGTTCTAAATATTGATTTGTATTATGTTTGAACTTGGAATGTTTAGATTTGCCTTGTTGGTTGTTTTTGCAGGCTCCTCGAACCCTCTGCCCATTTTGCCTGCGCGCGGGCGAGGCATCACCTCGTGCGCGCGCGAGGAGTTTGAAGAGGCTCGGGAGATTTTGCCCGAGCGCACGCGAGCTCCCTTCTCACGCAGGCGCGAGCATCTCCGCGAGTCTCTGCCCGCGTAGCCTGCGCGCGCGCGAGGTGATGACCCCGCGCGGGCGCGAGGCTTCTTTAAAAAAAAAAAAATTAATTCGTTTTCCGCGGCTTATTGTGTTCCATTATGATTAATTATTCGAGTTTAGAAGATTAGAAACAGGGTCTCACAATAGGCTAGAAATCATCCTCTACTTAATGCACACAAAACACACATGAAACAATTCACGAACTATATGCAAGTACACAACAAACACAATGCAAAATAAACAACAAAACACTGAATGCACCCTCTGCCCATTTTGCCTGCGCGCGGGCGAGGCATCACCTCGTGCGCGCGCGAGGAGTTTGAAGAGGCTCGGGAGATTTTGCCCGAGCGCACGCGAGCTCCCTTCTCACGCAGGCGCGAGCATCTCCGCGAGTCTCTGCCCGCGTAGCCTGCGCGCGCGCGAGGTGATGACCCCGCGCGGGCGCGAGGCTTCTTTAAAAAAAAAAAAATTAATTCGTTTTCCGCGGCTTATTGTGTTCGATTATGATTAATTATTCGAGTTTAGAAGATTAGAAACAGGGTCTCACAATAGGCTAGAAATCATCCTCTACTTAATGCACACAAAACACACATGAAACAATTCACGAACTATATGCAAGTACACAACAAACACAATGCAAAATAAACAACAAAACACTGAATGCACCCCCCCCCCCCCACTTATCTAAAGCATTGCCCTCAATGCTCTAGCACTAAAAACACAACACACAACACAAATAACAAAATGATAACGAGATGAAAAATTAAAACAGAACTCCCCTGGTTCAAGTGTTAGCATTGTCGTCCTCTTCGATATCTGGCTGAATAATGGAAGACTCCTATTGAAAATTGGTCTACAGATGGGGCGGCTAGGCTCCTGAAAACAAAGAAAAAAAAAGAAAAAAAAACCAAACAAAAAAAAACAAAACAAAAATGAAATAAAGGAAAAAAAAACACTGGGTTGCCTCCAGCCAGCACTTGATTTTCAGTCTTCAGCTTGACTCTCAGAAGCACTGCTCAAAGAGCGGCTGACGCCCAATATAAGTGTCATATGACACCACAAATGGGTCTTGGTTCCATAAGCCCTCAAGCTTGGCCAGATATAAACAGTTAAAACTCGTCACCGCAACAACACTCCAAAGTAGCTGATAAACATGGGAAGAGAACGTCTCGGTGGGCTCTTGGAAGCTAACATCTTTTGAGACTGGTACGAATGGAAAGGAAGGATCCTGGGGATGTGTGTATGATAATCCTATCGATGAGCTCATATCGATAGACTCTTGAACTCTGTCATCCTCAAACTCAATTGGTAACATATTTCCATTGTACGAAATTTCTTCCAGAACATCTTCCGACTGAGGTCCAATAAGAAGAGAAGACTCAAACACCTCTAAATCTTCAGTAGGAATTGATTCGCACTCCCAATTCTGGTTCTCTGAGTCATCATCATTAAACCAAATTGGGTTGGTCAATGCTTGAGTATCTTGCTTCACTTCATGTTCTCGGTATTCATGGACGAGCGATCTCTTGATATTCTCCATGTGATCCACAAGGTCACATCTAGACTTTTTCAGATATTCTACAGTTTCCACAGTCGATGCCACAAGCTTGCTCATGATATCTTCCAGCGGATGTAAGATCAACTGCGAACAACTTCCCTCCTCATTTTGAAGCTCAAATGGTTGGTCGGAAGATGGTTGCTAAATCATTGAATCTCTTCCATGCTGCGTAGAAAGGCTCTCCGTGTTGCTGGATAAAACTTGCTAATACTTGTCGATTTGACATCTCGAAGTATTACACCATAAGAACTCTTGCAAAAACAGAAGGAAAAAAAAAACAGATCAGAAAACGAAGAATAAAATAAAAAAAAAAACAAAAACACAAATAAATTAAGCGCTTTCCCCGGCAACGGCGCCAAAATTTGGTAACGCTTAGTCGTGTCACGCCCAAATTAACCCAACTCAGATTAAACAATTAAACATATAGTAGCGAGAGTAGGGATCGTTCCCAAGAGAAAAGTAAAATTTATCTGTGTTCTTAAAAATACTGAAATTAAATAAAAAGGGGATTTTTGATTTTAAAAATTAACTACTAATAATTTAAAACAAAATAAAATAATTAAAAACAATTCTTGGTATCAGTCGACTCTACCCTTGAAATTATTCATTCGATCATCGATTCCCTAAAAATAATTAATTCTCATTGAATATTCACCATTGGAAATTTAATTTCTGTTTCACCTTAATTTTAGTTAACTAGACACAAGCGTTCTAAATTAACCCTTACCAATGAATTAACCCAATTCAAGCGATTAGATTTAAACCCACGACAGCATTCAAACTAGCAAAACTGATAAATCTAGACAACTCATACACAAGCGGATGAATTTAGCCTAGTCAATTATTATCCCTACAATTCCTAATCTCACAAGCGGACGATTATTAATTGTAGTTGCTTCACAAATCAGAGGTTACAAATAATTACGGATTTGAATTCCAATTTAGCAGTAGATTGTATAGAAATCACAGGCCTATAATCTCACACACAAGCATGGAAATCAATTCAGAATAACTCTTGATACGCAATTCGAATTAAACGATCAAAATCTGAATCTCACAAATTAAATAAAATCAAGGGTTTCGTCTTCCTTAACCAAGAACAAAAACTAAAAGATTAAAAACTAAGAACAAGGAAGAACTTAGCCGCCTCCAGATCTCTTCTGCTTCAGCCGTCTCAAGTCTGCCTCGTTCTCTCTTATCTCCTCTCTATTGTATCTTTTAAATCTCTTTTATATGTCCTCGAAACCCGTCAAAGAAAGCCCGACAAATCGAGTGTTTTAAAGTTACAAAAATCGGCCAATTTCTCGCACAGAGCAGCGCGGGCGCGCTTAAGCTACGAAATTACACTTCTTTTCACGTCCAGGGACGGCGCGGGCGCGCCTTCCTCTCGCATGTGTTATTCTGCAGCGCGCGATAATTTTCAAAAAATCATATCTCACAATCTAACCGTCGGATTGAGCTGAAATTTTGACAGCAGCTTTAAAACATCTTGAACTTCATTCTGAACGGTGGAGATCGGATTTGGACTCCTATAAAATTAAATATAATTTTCAGATCATTGCTACTCCGTAATTCATTCTCGCGCAAAAATTTTTCCATCTTTTCCTCGACAAAACGCTACGTCCTATACAATAAACACGGGAGCGTGTAATGTAGACACGATGTATGAAAAACCAACAAAAACTTAATTAAAACAAATGAATGCACGCACAAATGACAATAAAATGATAATAAAATATGCAACACAAACATGCCCATCAAAAAACAAAAATAGAAATACAAAAAATGACGAGAGTGTAGAATTAGGTTTCAAAAGCAATGATTTCAACTCCAAGCAAGAGAGAACCATATAAAAGAGATGTGGTGTCGATGATTTCATCAAATTGGAGAAGTGCTCCGGGTACAAAAAAATGATTTTGTAACAATATATCCATGATCTTAAGCATAAACACTATCTCCTATTAAATTGAATAACTAATATGACACAAGAAAAGGGTTCCCACGTTACTTACTAACTATTATATTAAAAAAGAGTGCACTATGCACGTGTGACGTGCTTCAGCTTATATAATATGTATCGCAAAAACGTCGCCATCTCTGTGACTGGAGATTAGCTTAGTAACATAAATCTCGTTGGATAATTTTGCCCCGAAACACATTCAATAATTTTAAAAACTGTCGCAGGAAAACTCACAATACGGTTCTTTAAAAACTGTCCCAGAAAAGAATCACGTGTTACTTCAATAGCATCTGCGTAGTATACTAGTATAAGGCACATATTGTGATTAAATTACAATTGCACTTCCCCATTTTAGATCAAAACCAAATTTCAAGAAATAGAGATCTATCCAAAATCTCAATTACCAATGTCTCATAACTCTTTCCCACGTTGCTAGATCAAATACCCAGCAACGTCACCTAGTAGGCTAAAACACAAGAACTACTGGCCCAAGGTAAAATTCAATAAGCCCATCTTCAGTAGTTCATCAGACAAGTAAATATGACAAACCCAGCAAAATAATTTTAAAAATGAAGAAGTAGATAAACAGATCAACTTAGTTCATAGGTTTTAAATTTTAATAACCACAACAAGCATCAACAAGAGTATGTAGTACAAAAGAGAAGGGGGAAAAAGAGAGAGTATGTACTAAGGTTTAGGTAAATCTCCCACCCTATTGTCTTTTAAAAAAAAAGATGTAGTTCAGAAAGTTTCAAACTACCAAGTGCGTACATACAACAGCCACCAGAATCAGACCTCATAGCAACCCCCTTCGCCTTTTGTAGTCACTGACAGTCAATGTTAATGCATGCCTCCTCCCATCATTCTCTGGAACTTTACAACCAACGGTGGCTTCAATCCACTGTTTCCTCGCCATAAATCCACCTTGGGCTCCTTGAGGCCCACCAAACTTCTGAAGTGTGGCCAATGATATCTCCAGGTTAAAATTATGTAGCATGTTTGATTCAGTACCTTGATCTACTGGAGCACTTGTATCCACCAACTTCCCTGCACCAGCTGCAGCTTCAAGAGCTGCTGCAGTAGCTACCATTCCAGCCTTGCTATCAGCTAAAGCAGTACTTTCATCAACCTTCATCCCGTCTGCAGCTTCTCCTTCACTGGAATTTGCCACATAATAATTTCTTGATCGAGTCCACCTCCTAGAAAAAGGATCATATCCAGCCTCGCCAGCTTTTAAGCCTGTGTTCACTGGCTTCATTTCGGATGCATTTTTGAAATTCTCAACCCTGTTCTTCCTGTTCATTTCTGCCAGCTTAAATGCCTTTGTGTCTTTATCTTGGGGTTGCCGAGATGCATCTAATTCTCGCAGTCTTGCATTGATCTTCTCCACCTCTGCCCCATCATCCTTCTCTTTGGCAATTTCCAAATCCCTCCTCAGACGATCTTTCTCTGCTGCAACATTTAGTGGCCTCCATGTGGCTGATTTTTTCTCCTGCAACATCTGTTTCACAGTGGCAGCAGAGTAAACAAATGAGTTTGTTTTCTTTATGGCCTCTTTCTTTTCTATGACCTCTTGTTTTGAAGGCATGTGCCCACCACTGCGCTCTACCTCCCTAAGCCATTGATCGAACTCTGTCTTGGCAGGTGGAGAATCAGAAACCATCGCCATCTGCCACCTAGCAGCAGAGCTTTCGTTGCCCCAAACAACATTCAAGAATTTATGAGTGGTTTTGTTATCGAGCTTATACTGTCGATCAGGGTCAGTTGCATCAACATTACGTACCATACAAAGCCTATAAATAGGACCGGTACGTGACTTCCCAATCCCCACTCGTACAAAACAGCCAACAATCAATTCATCAAAAAACGGTTCCATGAACCATTTTGCCAATTTTGACCTACGAATTGTAATGTCTTTGATGTCCTCATATGTTGGCAACTTGGACTCAGCGGACATCTTGTCTTCATCGCTATCAGCCATACCGCCATCACCAGTTGATTCTTCCTCGTCACTCTGAGACTCACTTCCACTCCTACTAGGGCTACTAAGGGTTGCTGCAGTAAAAGTTCTCCTCTTGACGGGTGAATATCTCCTTCCAGAACTCCCCTTGGCAGCATCTCGTCTTCGCTTTACTAATTCATCAAGTGCACCGGCCCTTTCAGCTTTGGAGCGCATTCCACGAGTATGTGCATTAGAAGGGATTCCTTTTCTATCTTGGCTTTTCCTTTTCTTGAATTTTTCAGTCAAATCTCGGTCACTTCTCTTTGTTGCACGAGCTTCTAATATCATCTCTCGCTCGAGCTCTGTGAGCTTTGAGAGCTTTTCCCGATCATCTTCGTCCTTGTACAGATCGCTCCCAACAGAATCATTGTCGCTGTCATGCTCATTATCAGAATCATCGTCTTCGTCACCTTCTTCTTGACTTCCACGATCATCCCTTTCTGTGGGATCCAACCTCTTCTTTAGAGGCACCTGCGAACCAGAAGGTTTTCTGTTTGAGTAAGGGCGATCATCATCTGAATCATCATTCTTCGAATCACTACCATCATCTGAATATGAACCCTTCCCCCTTCTTCTAGACGGGGGAGATGAATGGCGGTTTCTCTTGGTTGTCCTTCCAGCTGCTTCAAGAAGCAATTTCTCTAAGTCTGCCATTGACAATTCCCCCAAATTCTGAACAGCAAGCTGCATTAATAATATCAATGCATAATCAGTTGCATCGATTATGTATTGTGTGAAAATCCATGGATCGATTTAGATACAGAAGCACTTGGCTTTAGTTAAGATTTAAGGGTGCTAAAAAAAGTAGAACAAATATAAGTGGTTTTTTTTAAATCTAAGATTCTAAAGAAATGGTTGATTATTATGTGTTTGACTGAAGTAGTGAAAGGAAATAGAAGTTGAAGCATAAGACAAAACAAATTTTCTAGCTGCTAGCTACATTAGAGCTTTTCGCCCTAAAAATGGCCCATCCAAGCATTATGTCTCAGCAAATGCGGATTTGTTTTAAAAAGAAAGAAAATGTATTTACCCAAAAGTTTCTGTATCAAATCGCACTCAAGATAATGTGCAACACAATCATCTAATCATACATATGGTTTTTAAGTGCATCTGCAGAGAATCCAGATCGACTCATTTATCTAATCAACCAGATATCAAAAGCTTCAGTATTATTTAACAAATAACACATAATCACGATATCCTTTTCATTTATAAAAAAATATTGTTTTACAAAAACTTAAAGAGAAATAAAATTGCTAATATCCATTTCGTGCGGCAGAAAAGGTAGTCAAATGGTCCCCTGATTTAATTTCCCTTCCATTTCAACTATGCACATAAAAGATGATATCCCACAGACCGATTGCAAGTTAATTGAAAATTTTAAAGCATTCCATTTGAAAAAAGGGTTCCCAGATACACTGCATGCAAAAGAAAAAAAAAACACCCACATAACTGTAACACATGTCAGCCAAGAATGCAACTACTAGGCAACAGTAGCCATAAAAAAATGTCAAATTTAGACAGACGTCGCGAATTAAAATACTATAGCAAAGACCTAATAATTTTCCGTTGCAATTCACACACACTCAATTGTGAATTCAATTGGATTGCTCTCCAGACATACAAACTTCACTGTAGTGAAAAGCACTAACAAATGCAATCTCAGTCGCAATCATCCTAATCTCTATTCCCATCTCCCATAAGTTATCTGTAAATTACAGCAATTCTCCTACTTTATAGTCCAATTTACCAAAACAACGCACTTTAGCCAGTCATAAAGGTTAACGCTTTGGTTTGAACGAGTAAAACTTAGGCTACAGAAAAACCCAGATAAAGATCCAAACTTCACCTCAAAGAAAAAAAAAAAGGAAAAATACAATTAAACTCTTCTCGGCGAATTCTAGAAAAATGAATTTTAGTCGACCCGTGCTCGACTATTTTGCGATCAATTATTTTTTTTTTTGAAAAAAAAAGAGTTAAAACACATTATATAAGTGTAAATCAACATCAACGTGTGCAAGCCCTAGGATCACAGCAAATGCTTCCTTCACCGAGCCAAAAACAATCGATCTTCAGGATCCAACAAAATTAAACATCAATTTCATTCGACAGACGCTTATACGATTATCCGAATCAGAGAAAGGAGCTTACAATGTATTTAAACGAGAAAAACCTAGCTAGCAACGGAACAAATCTCTCCGCGAACCCTTAATTTATCGTGAAATCGAAGGTTTAGCTGTGAAATAGCTCAACCTTCATATTTATACTTATAATTGGGCCTGGGTTCACTGTTCAACCTTGGCCAAAGTTTTCTGGCCAAAGTTTTCTGGAATCCCTGCAATATTTAGTATAAAAATAAATAAATAATAATAATAATAATAATAATAATAATAATAATAATAATAATAAAATTTAAAAAGGTTCAATATTTTAAAAATTATATCTGAAATTCTGAATAACGCGTTTATTTTTTTCGAGCAGGTGAATAATGCGTTTGTTTGTGCTGAACAATGTACATATTTTCATGTTTTAATGTTCGGTCAATTTTTCTATGTCATTCATTCTTCTTTGTTGATTGTTTATATAATATGTATATGTACAAGCGATTTCATATTTTGTATAATTAATCATGGAAAAAAATATTGGTTTCGTCTCCCTCATAAATTTCAAAGTAATAACAATTTATATGTATTTAGATTAGACTTGCAGAGAACAGATGACGATGTTTTGTCTTCCAGAGTTTCTATTCGTTATTCGTTTGTTTTGAACCGTATTATGCGATTTTTTTTATTGTAATGAAACATGAATACAAAAAATGGAAGATTTTAAGTCGTGTTTTATTTAGTTATATTTTACGGACTCAAAATTAGTAGATTTCTCTTTGTAGCTAATAAATTATTAATACCAAAGTTTCGTCGAGGAATTCATTGATTGTAGAATAGAGAACGAAACATAGATTTCGCGTCGAATAAAGAACACGTCAACGCAGTTCAAGAAAATATTTAAAAGTATAACACCAGTTAGTTTTTTTAAATAAATATAAGATGCTCTGATTTTGGCAATGTCTTATACAATTTATGGTGATATAAAACATTCAATTAAATAAACCATTCAATTAAATAAATGAACTGTAACACCCGGTATTTTAAATATGTAAATCCGCATGCATAATTAGGGTATATAATTATTTAAATTTGTGATTTATGGGTTAAATAATTATGTGAATTATTTGTGCATGATTTAATTTATTTTTAAGCATTTAACCCATAATTAGTGATTTTTAGGATTTTTAGTATTTTAATTATTTTATCGCGTAGACGGGACCGTGGACGGACGAGATGACAATTTTCTATCCAATTTATTTCATGAGTCTTTTAAGAGCCCAAAAATATTATTTTGAGTTTTATTACCTCAAAAATTTTAGTATTTAATTTTATATAATTTTAGGAGTCCATTTTTATTCAAATTTAGCCATTTTAATGACTTTTAATTATTTTTAAAATTTCCTTAAATTGTAATTTCGGGATTTTTATATTTTTAATTTAAGTTATCAGATTTTAACTTTTATTTGGAGTTTTAAAATTTTATATTTTATATTTAAAACTTTTAATTATTCTTAATTACCTAAAACCTAATTTTTATTAATTAAAAATCAAAACCTAATCTACCCAAACCCACCCCTCACCCGATCACTCACACACACAGCCGCCACCCTACTGTTCATCCTCCTCCTCAACCGAGCAGCCCCAAGGAAGAACACCATAGCCACGTTTTTGAAGGTCCAAAGCTTGTCGTCGTCGCCCCGTCGTCCCGGAATCGTCCTACGCGCCTGTTTCTCTTCAAACTTCGGTGCTAGGCATGTTTTTCTTCTGAATTTTCGTACCTATCAGTTATTATGGTGTGTGTATGATGTATGCATCTAAATCTTTAATCATTTTTCAGAACACATCGGCTTTCATGGAGTCGAGCATTGTAGTGTGGTTTGAATGATTCATGTTCATGTTTTGATGCCATGGGTGCGTTCTAGCTGCTGGTCAGGGTCCTTAGAGTGTCCTAGGTGTGTCTGGACTCGAATGGCTCGAATGGCTCGAGCCAAACGAGCCCAGGGAACCAACTGCTGCAGATCGGCCAAGAGGAGTCGCAGAATAGGGTTCTGTGGGAAGGGGATCGGGTTCGGTCCTGTGGGGTGCATGGGCCGGGGTCAGGGGCTAGGTTCAAACCGCCCAGACGTGGGCTACGTCTGGGCGGCGGGGCTCCGGCCAGGGGTGGCCGGAGCAGGGCGGCAGCAGCCCTAGAAGGGCTGCTGCTCGCGGCGGGCCGAGAGGAACGAGGGAGGGGCAGATTGGGTTCGGGCTAGGGTTTTTAGTTGGTTTCGGGTCGGGTTTGGTGGTCCGGGTCAAGTCAGCGGGTCATGGGTTAAGTTAGTTGGGTCCGGGTCCGGGTTAAGTTAGTTGGACTCGGGTATTTTTATTTTTAAGTTTTTAGTTTAATTAAGGGTTTAATGGGCCTAATTAAATCTCAAAATTATTTGGGCTCCATTTAATTATTTTGGGTTGAACTTAATTATTTGGGCTTAATTAATTTAATTAAGTGAGCCCACTAATTTTTATGGGCTTTAGGGCCCATGAAAGTTATTGGGCCAGTCTTTGGGCTTTTGGGCCCATTGGGCCAGAATTGGTTGTTAATGGGCTTGAATTATTTAATCGGGCTTAGAATAATTTTATTGGGCTTAAGTATGTTAATGGCCCAGTCTCAGTGTTAATGGGCCAGATTTAAGTAATTGGGCTTGAGTGTTAGGGCCAGCAGTCCAGTACAATCCATGAGAAATTGCATGTGTCCGGAATATATATTTAACTATTTTTATGCATGGAAGTTATTTTTAATATTTATATGTTAGTATGAAATTAAATTAAATATATATGAAGGACACACATTTTATTTAAGTACATGCATTCATGAAATAATTTTTATACATGATTTAATGTTTAAGGTTGAGCAAAAAAAAATAATTTTATGTTGGAAGTTGAAGTAGTGTGACAATTTAAGGGGGATTCGTCCCCATATGTGAACTATTGAAGGGCAGTTTACTGCCAATTTAAGAGGTGATTCGTCACCGCCACGTACGTTGGTTTCCACGCTGATCAGTATTTAATGTATGATTTAAGGTTACACTATGGATACAACCATGCGATGTTAAAAAATATTTTGCTCAACAATGTTTATGTATTATGTATGATTATGATATTTAAGTTAATTTAAGTTATGTTATGTCGTGATGTTATTTTAAGCATGCTCATTCATGTATATGTTATGTATTAGTATTAAAGTGATTTAAATTATTTTAAATCCTTGTTATGTTAGCATGTTGGGCTTCTAGGCTCACTACACTGGTATGGTGCAGGTGAGTACGTAGAGGATGTAGTACCCACCGGAGGCGAGGACGTATGAGCAGACTGGCAGTGATCCCCGTGACCGTGATAGATGTCTGAGTCACATTGCATGTTTTGAATATTTCAGCATGTTATACATTTTAATTATTTTCAGTGGTTGTGGTTTGAAATATTTTATTTAAATATTTTCAGTGCATGCAAACTTTAATCATTTTATTTATGCAGTATTTTAATTCAATATTTGACTCGGATATTTATTTTATTAAAGAATGCTTTTTTCTTTGAGTTATTTATTTATTTATTTATTTTTAAATCTTTTTATTCTGTGCATATATGTATGGGCATATATGTACATATTTTATTTAGTAAATAAAAAAAAAAATTTCCGCATATTTATTTATTAATTATAGAGTTAGGGTCGTTTCAGTTGGTATCAGAGCACGGTCCTTGGAGGGGTCATTACTGCTATGCGAGCTCAGAAATCCACGCTACCGGTCTGTAAGTTTTAAGTGTTTATAGCATGTTTTATTTTAAGAATTTAAGTTAGCATTAATTTTAAACCCCTTAGTTATACATGACGATTTACGTAAAGAAATATGTGGTGGTGCAGAATGCCTCCCAGACTGATGAACAGACGTGGGGGATCTCCACCTACACCTCCACCTCCGCAGAAACCACTTGCAGCATTGGAGCAGGCCAATGATACCTTGATGGTAGGAGTTACTGCTCTGTTAGAGCAGCAGGTTTCACGTCCCAGAATGTCCCATGAGGAGGACATAGCTGAGCGGTTCCAGAAGAAGGGGCCGAAGGAGTTCCTTGGTACCACCGATCCATTGGTGGCTGAGGGTGGATTCGTTCTTTGGAGTCCATCTTTGCTTATATGGGGATCACATATGCGGACAGGGTGAACTGTGCGACGTATATGTTGAGGGGAGACGCAGTTCTTTGGTGGGAGGGTGCTGCCAGGGGAGTACACCTCCCTACACTGTCTTGGGCGGAGTTCAGGCGTATCTTCTACGCCAAGTATTTCACGGAGGATGTGAGGAGTCGCATGATCCGGGAGTTTATGAGTC
The DNA here is from genome assembly GCF_033568475.1 of Henckelia pumila. Classification (NCBI taxonomy): domain Eukaryota; kingdom Viridiplantae; phylum Streptophyta; class Magnoliopsida; order Lamiales; family Gesneriaceae; genus Henckelia; species Henckelia pumila. The sequence continues at coordinate 142,905,441 of NC_133123.1, read as the reverse complement.
TCCGGCAAGGGGACAGGTCTGTTGTGGAGTACGTGAGCCTGTTCGAGCGGGGCTGTCAGTTTGTGCCTCTGATTGCAGACAGTCCACCGGAGAAGATGAGACAGTTTGTGGAGGGACTGAGAGCGGATATTAAGCACGACGTACGTATGATGGACGTCGCTACATATGAGGCGGCAGTTAGTAAAGCACTGAGGTCAGAGGAGGGTAGGAGATAGATGCAGCGAGAGCAGCAGGGGAAGAGACAGTTTCAGTCGGGGTATTAGCGACCATCTTCGCAGCCTCCTGCGAAGAAGCAGTTTACTGGGCCGGCTAAGGGCCCGAATCCGCAGCAGAGGCCACAGCAGCAGAGGGGCGGGGCCCCTAATGCTATAGGTTTTCCTACTTGCCCGAAGTGTCAGAAGATGCATTCGGGACCTTGTCTGTTGGGAGCAGGAGTTTGTTACCACTGCAGAGAGCCAGGGCATCAGATAGCTAACTGCCCAAGGAAGAAGAACACTGCTGGTAGAGTGTTCGTCATGCAGGCAGAGGAGGCAGACCCAGACACCTCCTTGATCACCGGTATATCTTATCCCTAGTATTTTATAATTGTTCCTTTGGTTAAGAATTTCGTTTTTCTTTATGGAATTGTTGTTCTTTGGGTTATCTATCTGCATGTTAGAATAAGAAGCATGTTTTACTTGTGATTAGAATTAAGGGTTAGTAGTGACTCGTTGGGAAAAGTTTGGTAGTGGTATGAAATTGTTGGGAATTTTCTGCGTGCAGGGAGAATTCTAGTTGGAGGCAACTCCACGTTTGCGTTGCTAGATTCAGGGGCTATGCATTCGTTTATCTCCCTGGAGTTTATCAGGCGGGTAAGCATCACACCTGAGATTATTGACAGTGGGTATGATGTTACTATGCCATCAGGGCAGATTATTTCTACCTCGAAGGTTATTCGAGGACTGGAGTTGGAGCTGCAGGGACACTCCATTCGAGCAGATGTGGTGGTTTTGCCATTGAGTGGTTTCGATTTGATTTTAGGTATGGACTGGTTGACAGTCAATGAAGCTTCGATTGATTTTCGTCGGAGGTCAGTGTCAGTGAAACCGTCAGGAGGCGACCCGTTTACTTTCTATGCATCTCAGAGCAGTGATTTTCCTCAGGTGATATCTCTTATTCAGGCGAGGAAGTTGTTGAGACGGGGTTGCCAGGGGTTTCTAGCGAGTATTGTCACGGCCTCAGAACCATCTAGCAGATCATTATCAGAGATAGAGGTGGTTCGTGACTTTCCAGACGTCTTTCCGAAGGATGTTGCAGGAATTCCACCAGTGAGAGATGTGGAGTTCAGTATCGACTTATTGCCAGACACCGTGCCTATCTCTAAGGCACCGTACAGACTTGCTCCTACCGAAATGAAAGAGTTGAAGGAGCAGATTCAGGAGCTATTAGAGAAAGGCTTTGTTCGTCCTAGCTTTTCTCCATGGGGAGCTCCGGTGTTATTTGTGAAGAAGAAGGATGGCAGCATGAGATTGTGCATCGATTACCGAGAGCTCAACAGGGTCACAGTAAAGAACAAGTATCCATTGCCAAGGATAGAGGATTTATTTGATCAGTTGCAGGGAGCTTCAGTGTTCTCCAAGATCGACCTGCGATCTGGTTACCATCAGCTACGAGTTAGAGAGGCAGATATGTCCAAGACTGCTTTTCGGACACGGTATGGGCATTACGAGTTCCTAGTGATGCCATTTGGGATGACCAATGCTCCAGCGGTTTTCATGGATCTCATGAACTGAGTTTTTCAGCCGTATCTAGATTAGTTCATCATAGTCTTCATTAATGATATCTTGATCTACTCTAGGAGCATTGAGGAGCATAGACAGCATCTACAGACAGCCTTGCAGACCTTGAGGGAGCATCGGTTGTATGCCAAGTTCAGCAAGTGCGAGTTTTGGCTCGAGCAGGTGGCATTTCTGGGCCACATTATTTCGAGAGATGGGATTGCAGTGGATTAGTCGAAGGTTGAGGCAGTGCAGAATTGGGGTGTTCCGAAGAATGCTTCGGAGATTCGCAGTTTCTTGGGTTTGGCAGGATATTATAGGAAGTTCATCAAGGGTTTTTCCTCTATTGCAGTACCCTTGACTTCCTTAACCAAGAAGAATGCGAAGTTTATCTGGAGTTCAGACTGTCAGAGGAGCTTTGATCAGCTGAAGGAAGCACTCACTACTGCACCGGTGTTAGCAGTGACAGTACCACACGAGGAGTTAGTGGTGTACACTGACGCGTCTAAGCTGGGTTTAGGCGCAGTACTTATGCAGTGTGGCAAGGTTATTGCGTATGCGTCGAGGCAGCTGAAGGTTCATGAGCAGAATTACCCGACGCATGACTTGGAGTTAGCAGCAGTGGTTTTCGCTTTGAAAATCTGGAGGCACTATCTGTATGGCGAGAAGTGCAAGATTTTCACAGACCACAAGAGTCTCAAGTACTTCTTCACACAGAAGGAGTTGAACATGAGACAGCGCCGATGGTTGGAGTTGGTGAAAGATTATGACTGTGACATTAGTTACCATCCTGGTAAAGCTAATGTAGTAGCAGATGCTTTGAGTCGGAAGTCGTCAGTGGTCTCATGTTTGACCGTACAGTTACCACTACAGAGCGAGATTCAGAGATTTGACTTGGAGTGTTATCCGAGTGGTCATGCACCGAGCTTGTCAGTGTTGACGGTGCAGCCAGTTCTGCGAGATCGGATCAGGGATGGACAGTCTACTCATGAGGAGTTGCAGCGATGGAGACAAAGAGATGAGGCTAGGGGTAACCTCTTGTATACAGTGGTGGATGGTATCGTTCAGTACCGTGGTAGGATGTGGGTACCGAACGTCGATCAGTTGAGAGCTGAGATTTTAGCAGAGGCTCACACATCTTCGTACTCCATTCACCCCGAAAGTACGAAGATGTACAGAGATTTGCAGCTATTGTATTGGTGGCCCGGGATGAAGAGTGACATCGGGAGAGTGGTGTCAGAGTGCTTGACTTGTCAGCAAGTCAAGGCAGAGCATCAGCGTCCAGCAGGACTTCTTAGACCTCTTCCTATTTCGGAATGGAAATGGGAGAATATTACGATGGACTTTGTGGTTGGCTTACCGAGGAGTGCCAGAGGTTGCACAACGATTTGGGTGATTGTGGATAGACTCACCAAGTCAGCTCATTTCTTGCCGGTGAGGACTACCTACTCATTGACACAGTATGCAGAGCTTTACATCAAGGATATTGTTAGACTGCATGGCATACCAGTGTCGATTGTGTCAGACAGAGATCCGAGATTCACATCTGCGTTTTGGAAGAGTCTGCACACAGCATTGGGGACTAGACTTTTGTTCAGCACAGCATTCCATCCCCAGACAGATGGTCAGTCTGAGAGAGTGATCCAGGTTCTCGAGGATCTTCTGAGAGCTTGTGTCATTGATTTTCAGGGCTCTTGGGAGACTAAACTGCCATTAGTGGAGTTTATCTATAACAACAGTTTTCAGTCGTCTATAGGTATGGCTCCTTATGCAGCATTGTATGGGAGGAGATGCAGATCTCCTGTGCATTGGGATGAGGTTGGTGAGCGGATTTTACTGGGTCCTGAGATTGTGCAGCAGACAGCTGACATTGTGACTCAGATTCGAGATCGGATGAGGACTGCTCAGAGTCGTCAGAAGAGTTATGCAGATACCAGACGACGAGATTTGGAGTTCGCTGTAGGTGATCACGTATTCCTGAAGGTGTCACCTATGAAGGGAGTAGTGCGTTTTGGCCGGAGAGGCAAGCTTAATTCGAGGTATATAGGGCCATTCGAGATCTTGGAGAGAGTTGGCACGTTGGCCTACCGTTTAGCTCTACCATCAGGGCTAGCGGCAGTGCACAACATTTTCCATGTATCCATGCTTCGGAGATATGTCTCTAACCCGTCGCATGTGTTGGATTTCGAGCCCTTGCAGATGCCACCAGATCTAGTGTATGAGGAGAGGCCAGTGCGGATCTTGGCTAGGGAGGAGCAGAGGCTTAGGACGCGGGTCATACCGATGGTCAGAGTCCAGTGGCTGAATCACTCAGAGGAGAAAGCTACTTGGGAGACCGAGGCAGACATGAGGACTCGCTACCCGGGGTTGTTCGGGTAAGTACTTTAAATTTCGAGGACGAAATTCAATTTAAGAGGGGGAGAATTGTAACACCCGGTATTTTAAATATGTAAATCCGCATACATAATTAGGGTATATAATTATTTAAATTTGTGATTTATGGGTTAAATAATTATGTGAATTATTTGTGCATGATTTAATTTATTTTTAAGCATTTAACCCATAATTAGTGATTTTTAGGATTTTTAGTATTTTAATTATTTTATCGCGTAGACGGGACCGTGGACGGACGAGATGACAATTTTCTATCCAATTTATTTCATGAGCCTTTTAAGAGCCCAAAAATATTATTTTGAGTTTTATTACCTCAAAAATTTTAGTATTTAATTTTATATAATTTTAGGAGTCCATTTTTATCCAAATTTAGCCATTTTAATGACTTTTAATTATTTTTAAAATTTCCTTAAATTGTAATTTCGGGATTTTTATATTTTTAATTTAAGTTATCAGATTTTAACTTTTATTTGGAGTTTTAAAATTTTATATTTTATATTTAAAACTTTTAATTATTCTTAATTACCTAAAACCTAATTTTTATTAATTAAAAATCAAAACCTAATCTACCCAAACCCACCCCTCACCCGATCACTCACACACACAGCCGCCACCCTACTGTTCATCCTCCTCCTCAACCGAGCAGCCCCAAGGAAGAACACCATAGCCACGTTTTTGAAGGTCCAAAGCTTGTCGTCGTCGCCCCGTCGTCTCGGAATCGTCCTACGCGCCTGTTTCTCTTCAAACTTCGGTGCTAGGCATGTTTTTCTTCTGAATTTTCGTACCTATCAGTTATTATGGTGTGTGTATGATGTATGCATCTAAATCTTTAAAGATTTTTCAGAACACATCGGCTTTCATGGAGTCGAGCATTGTAGTGTGGTTTGAATGATTCATGTTCACGTTTTGATGTCATGGGTGCGTTCTAGCCGCTGGACAGGGTCCTTAGGGTGTCCTAGGTGTGTCTGAACTCGAATGGCTCGAATGGCTCGAGCCAAACAAGCCCAGGGAACCAACTGCTGCAGATCGGCCAAGAGGAGTCGCAGAATAGGGTTCTGTGGGAAGGGGATCGGGTTCGGTCCTGTGGGGTGCATGGGCCGGGGTCAGGGGCTAGGTTCGAACCGCCCAGACGTGGGCTACGTCTGGGCGGCGGGGCTCCGGCCAGGGGTGGCCGGAGCAGGGCGGCAGCAGCCCTAGAAGGGCTGCTGCTCGCGGCGGGCCGAGAGGAACGAGGGAGGGGCAGATTGGGTTCGGGCTAGGGTTTTCAGTTGGGTCCGGGTCGGGTTTGGTGGTTCGGGTCAAGTCAGCGGGTCATGGGTTAAGTTAGTTGGGTCCGGGTCCGGGTTAAGTTAGTTGGACTCGGGTATTTTTATTTTTAAGTTTTTAGTTTAATTAAGGGTTTAATGGGCCTAATTAAATCTCAAAATTTTTTGGGCTCCATTTAATTATTTTGGGTTGAACTTAATTATTTGGGCTTAATTAATTTAATTAAGTGAGCCCACTAATTTTTATGGGCTTTAGGGCCCATGAAAGTTATTGGGCCAGTCTTTGGGCTTTTGGGCTCATTGGGCCAGAATTGGTTGTTAATGGGCTTGAATTATTTAATTGGGCTTAGAATAATTTTATTGGGCTTAAGTATGTTAATGGGCCAGTCTCAGTATTAATGGGCCAGATTTAAGTAATTGGGCTTCAGTGTTAGGGCCAGCAGTCCAGTACAATCCATAAGAAATTGCATGTGTCCGGAATATATATTTAATTATTTTTATGCATGGAAGTTATTTTTAATATTTATATGTTAGTATGAAATTAAATTAAATATATATGAAGGACACACATTTTATTTAAGTACATGCATTCATGAAATAATTTTTATGCATGATTTAATGTTTAAGGTTGAGCAAAAGAAAATAATTTTATGTTGGAAGTTGAAGTAGTGTGACAATTTAAGGGGGATTCGTCCCCATATGTGAACTATTGAAGGGCAGTTTACTGCCAATTTAAGAGATGATTCGTCACCGCCACGTACGTTGGTTTCCACGCTGATCAGTATTTGATGTATGATTTAAGGTTGCACTATGGATACAACCATGCGATGTTAGAAAATAATTTGCTCAACAATGTTTATGTATTATGTATGATTATGATATTTAAGTTAATTTAAGTTATGTTATGTCGTGATGTTATTTTAAGCATGCTCATTCATGTATATGCTATGTATTAATATTAAAGTGATTTAAATTATTTTAAATCCTTGTTATGTTAGCATGTTGGGCTTCTAGGCTCACTACACTGGTATGGTGCAGGTGAGTACGTAGAGGATGTAGTACCCACCGGAGGCGAGGACGTATGAGCAGACTGGCAGTGATCCCCGTGACCGTGATAGATGTCTGAGTCACATTGCATGTTTTGAATACTTCAGCATGTTATACATTTTAATTATTTTCAGTGGTTGTGGTTTGAAATATTTTATTTAAATATTTTCAGTGCATGCAAACTTTAATCATTTTATTTATGCAGTATTTTAATTCAATATTTGACTCAGATATTTATTTTATTAAAAAATTCCTTTTTTTTGAGTTATTTATTTATTTATTTATTTTTAAATCTTTTTATTCTGTGCATATATGTATGGGCATATATGTACATATTTTATTTAGTAAATAAAAAAAATAAAATTTCCGCATATTTATTTATTAATTATAGAGTTAGGGTCGTTTCATGAACACCCATGTTGATCATACTAAATAGACCATTCAATTACTATGATGATATCTTTGCTTAATTCAATTATGCGAACACATGTATAACTTATCATATTCAATCTCGCGTAATTTTCGTGATACTACTTATTCATTTATTAATTATTTATTTTACATCAATCAAATCACTAATCATTTATCTTACATCAAGCAAATCATTAAATTTAAATTACTATATTAACCTTATAAATAATATTATTCATATTTTATTTATTTTTAAAAGGACAAAATGGTAATTTATCATTTTTATATAAAACTAAATCAATCAAATCAAATAAACTATAATTTATCGATCAAATCAAAAACTATATTAACTATAATTTTTTATTTATTTTATATTATATTATATTACTTATCCATATATTAGTTATCTCATCCTCGAACCAAACAATACCTAAATTGTTAGTTGTTCCCGTATTTTTGTTTATATTGGATTGGATTAATTAAAGTATGAGAATTATAAATATAAGTTTTATTTGACATCTTATTGAGAGAATATTTATTAATTTCATACATGATTGAAGTAGTTTTTGGGATTATTGTCAAAGCATATTATTAATTATATAAATGATTTAAGTAGTTTTTGAGAGAGATTTTAAAAAAAATATTTCTCGGTTTTTCTTAACAATTTTGTTAAAGAATCTCCATTTTCCCTCTATCGTTGCCATCAAGCTACTGCTGCTTGTCCTTGCCTTCGCCACTTCTTCTTCATCAACTAGACAGCCTCAAACATTCGCCACAGTCCACCGTCTCATGGCTAGGGCACCGCACTATACCCTCTCTCCGGCATCAACTCATTATAGTTTCTATCGCTGCTGTGGCCACCAATTCATGTCGATCGGTTTTCTGTATCTCCATGGATGTGAAGCCAACAATTCTCATTGCTAGTCAGTTATCACTTAATTTTTGCACACTTGTCAAACTAATTCGGCTACAATATACTCTCCTTTGATTTGGAAACACTTATGAGTTACGAGCATTTCTTCATATTGATTTGTTAGCTCGAGTGATAATCTTAAGGTAGGTGTTGGTCAACAAAAAATTACAGCTAATGTAGTGAAGAAATTACATTTTCAAGAAAACCTTATTATTTATGTTCCCAAATGGGCAAATCCGTCAAGCACTTTTTAAGCTTGGTCTCGTAGTTATTCAGTTTAATTTTCCAACTTCACTCCGATATATCCATCCAATCCACCCGACTCCCCATTGGAACTACTGAATGTAGCTTTTATTTCCAGGCTTAACTATAATAATTATGGTGTCCAATAAATTTTGGATGAGCAAAGCACAATGATTAAGTTTTTTTGTGGATCGTGGAATTTCTTATATTATTATTTGGTCAACAACCAGAGAAATGGGAGAGCAAATATGTTGGTGTGTTTCTTTTTTTTTTTTTTTGATGAGCAAAAGCACAATTATTAATCGGTTTTTGCTTCATCTTCAAACCCTTTTCATTAGGGTGAAACGACAAGTATAGCAAGGTCCGATAGAGAATTTGAAAATATCTTTTGCATAGGGTGAAGGTGAAGAATTCATTTCTTCTTTGTTCAAGTCAACAGCTATAATCTCAAGAGATTTGTGGTCATGATGTTCTTCAAGTTCTACAATTCTTTATCTTTTCAAATTTTATGAAAAATAATACAAATGTAGAGAAAAAATACACATTATATTTAATCTGTACATACTTATTACATATTTTCTTCAAAAAATAAAATACCTTATTATTAAAACAAAAATAAAATGAACATATTCCTAACATGATGATGGATTCAAAGACTTAAAAAAAGAGCCTTCGATGTAACAGAAATAAGTAAATGGTTGAGCAACTAAAATATTCTCCTATTCTTTGTAATGTTACAAGTTGTACAATGGTAATCATGATTGCCACACGTTCAAAGCAATGATACAATCCGAAAGAACATAAAAAAGCAAGCATTAATTGACACCTAAAAAAATAAACAAAATGAGCAATCTAAAGCCCAACAAGTTTATTCCTAGTTGTGCCTTTGTAATGGATTCAACCTTGTTATCCAAGAACTATTAAATCTGAATTTGATGTGGTATGGGTGATATCCGGGTGAAATATCCCGGGTTATCACCAAACCCGAGTAGCTATCGAGAGCCCGAGAAAAAAACTTATTAAACACATGGCCAGGATCTCGGTTCTCGGGTAGAGAACCCGAGTATTGCGTAAAAGATTGAATAAAAAGGTATGAGTTTTTTTTTAAAATGCGTGATATTTCTTAAAATGCGTGATATAATCATGAATATGTATGGGCCCATATCATGCAATCATTAATTTTTTTCAAGGACTTTCTATAAATATCAGGCCCCCGGGTGTGATTGAGGTATGTTTTTTTTTCACATCTTTACACTCAATTTCTCATATTGTTAAGCTCACTCCATACATCTTACTTTGATTTAAGCATCAGATTGACGACGCCGAAGGACCCTTCGGTGTTCCCACTGACAAGTTTTGTGTAGATCTTGCCAAAGACGAGACGAGAAACTCGGGGTTTTTTATTAAATTAATATAAAATTAATAAAATTTAATTAAAATATTGCATTGTGTAAAAATTGACCAAACTAGTACAATCCGGAACAGTCTGTCCCGGATCCATTAGAGATCTGTCACGGAATCATATTTATATAAATAAAAAAAAAGATCGGTTTTAACAAAATCGGTTGGACCAAAAATTATTGGTCCAGCCGATTTTTTTAAAAAAAATTAAGTAAGAGAGCACCTTGATTGTAGGTCGGAGTTATTGATTCACGGGTTGAGTTGAGATGTCTTTATTCATTATAGGTTGTGAATTATTGATTCACGGGTGTACATCTCAACTTTATTATTTTCATTTCTCCATTCCTTTATATAATCGAATTTCGTTCGTATTTTTTGCTCACGCTTCCTTGTTTTAGTCCAAGGTAAGTGTCTATGTTTAATTTTTAGTTTATAAATTTTTTTTGGGTTCATATTTTTATTTAGTTGTATCTTTTGTTCTAATTTTTTAAAAATATTAACAGATTATAATTTAATTCGACTGTTGATATTGTCTTCTTACGCAGTTAACAGGTATTTATCATTATTATTTTCTACGAATTATATTACTGGTTAATTTTGGTAGAATATAATATTTAAAATAAATTTAATTTTATTAAAAGTTATCTTTGTTGAATCCGATATTTTGGTGATAACGAACAACAACTCATTGTATAGGAATGTGCTGCCAACCATTGTATTTCAGGAATCTACTACAACTTCTACCGGAAGCTTGTCAACCGCCTTTGCTCTCGACCGGCTGAAGTCACAAGCCTATCGACTGGCTATCAAAACCAGCAGAAGATAAATCTATCTACCGGAAGCTTGTCAACCGCCTTTGTCTCTCGACCGGTTGAAGTCACAAGCTTATCGACTGGTTATTCAAACCAGCAGAGGACAAATATCTCTACAGGTAGAATGCCAACTGCCTATCAGGATATCTCAAGACAAGTACCTGTGACAAGATGTTCTTTGCAAGATCTTTTATTAAAAGCAGAACCGGCGTGTCAGAAGATATGTTGACTCCTGCAATCGAGACAACAGGTTGCACCAAAATGGCAAAAACACAGAATGACTACAGATAAAGCATTCGACCGTTTTTTCCAGTTTTGGACCCTGGAAGTTGTCTGCAGTGTACGATCTTCATGCAGAATCATCAATGCATTTATGAGCATTAAATGTGCATTCAATGCAGCATCAGAACGTTCAAAATAAAGACGTTGATGATTGACCTATATAAAGGGAAGATTGCTCAAGAAGTGACAACAACGTCTACAACAAAAAAAGAGAGACAAGCATTTCAGAAAAATCTCAATCAACTCAATCACTTGAATAATATCAGAAGTCCTCATCTGATATACTTGAGCACACTTACAAGATCACTCATCTGCTGCTCAAATAAACCCTCGCCTACAGTTCACATATCTGATCGTCAAGGATCATCCTAGGGTTTTCAAGCCTCTCGACCGCTCTGCAGTTTGAGAAGCTCAACTCAACTATACTCATTGTTGAAGAGAATTGAAGCTACTCTGAAAGCTTCCACCAGTCTGATAAGAACTGAGAATCTTATCTGTGTAAATCTAGGAGTTTCGGATTAGGCATTGGATAAGTCCTAAGTCTGAAGTGGGTGTATTACAAGACGTTGTAATAACCAAAGTCTTCTAGTGAATTCCTTCCTAAGTGGAAGAAGGGGAGACGTAGAAGGATTAAGCCTTCGAACTTCCATAAATCGTGCCTTAGTCTTTACTGCTATTTATCTTACATTCTGCTCATACATTGCATTATAAACTTTGCATCACTAAAACCTCTGAACTATTTCCGCACTATTTAAGTTGTTCAAACCGTTTTAGAAGTTGAGAAAACAGATTAAGTGAACTAAACCTCACTTGATCATTTTGAAGAAGAAGAAGAAAAGTTTCAGAGTGTATTCACCCCCCCTCTACCCTCTGAACCGATCCCAACAAGTGGTATCAAAGCGGGTTCCTTTCTCAACTGCTGATCTGAAGTTTTAAAATCATGACTTCTTTCAACAGAATTCCTATGTTTTTCTAAAGAAGAGTATGATGATTGGAAAATTCGCATGCAGGTACATCTTGCAGCACAGGATGATGACATGCTATATGTCATAACAGACGGTCCTATCAAAATTATGAAGGTCAACCCAGCTCTAGCCGATGGTGCAGGACAAATGATTGAGAAACCAAGAGCTGAGTGGACCACTGAGGACAAAAAGAAGGCTAATCTTGACAATGTGGCCCGGGACATCCTATACAAAACACTGGATAAGAATATGTTCAGCAAAATCAAGTCATGTTCCACAGCAAAGGAGATTTGGGAGAAGCTCACTCAGCTATGTGAAGGGAATGACCAGACAAAGGAAAACAAGCTCACTTTGGCCATTCAAAAATATGACAACGCCAAAATGAAGCCAGGAGAAACCATGGCTGAATTTGATGAACGGTTCAGTAGTATCATCTGTGATCTTATTGCTTTAGGTAAAACTTATACTAACCGTGAAATTGCTGTGAAGGTTATGAGAGCTTTACCCAAAGAATGGGAGATCAAGACAGTGGCCATGAGAGAGTCAAAAGACTTAAGCAAGGTTGAACTGCATGATCTCTTTGCAGATCTCAAAGCCTACGAGTTCGAGCTCAACATGAGAACAGAAGATGAACCATCTACTTCTCAACCAACCAAGGCCTTAACCTCAACCGTGATATGTCCACCGGTCGAGGAAGCTCCAAAGAGATCAGCTGAGCAAATCAGCAATGAAGCCATGACACTCTTTGTCAAGAAATTTGGTAGATTTATGCGTAAAAACAATTCTAAATTTAAAAATTATCATAAATCGGACCATACAAAGGATGGTCCTACTTGTTTTAACTGTGGCAAGTCAGGCCACTTCATTGCAGACTGCACCAAGCCTAAGAACAATGATCAGAAGCAATTCTCCGAAAGAAGAAGGGGTAAGGAGGATAAAAGGACGTTTAGAAAAGGAAGAGACCAAAGGGTTCTAGTAGCAGACGAAAGCAAAAGCAAATGGGCTGAGTCTGACTCTGACAACTCCAATACCAGAAGCTCTTCAGATGACAGCGATGATGAAAAAGTGGAATGCCTTATGGCCGATATCGAAGAAGAAGCTGAGGAGGTATTTGACTTTGGCTCACCTGAATTTACTCACAGTGATTTAGTTACCGCTTTACACGAAATGGCTAATGAATACAAAGCATTATCCAAGGAGTTCGAGGAAGTAAAGGCAGAAAGAGCTGACCTAAAAGATAAGTCAAGCAAATCAAGCTGCATGCAGCAAAAAGAGCTTGATGGTCTTAAGGTCAAGCTAAGTCTGCTGGCTACTGAGAACGACACCTTGAAAAGAGTATTCCAAGCTACCTTGATTGAGAATAAAAAACTACTTGAAACCATTAAGGCTTGGAATAAATCTTCTGTAACCATTGACAAGATTCAAGAAATCCAAAGACCGGTACATGATAAAACCGGTCTAGGGTTTGGAACAAATGAACAGTCTATGGAATCCTGTATTCAGTCAAGCCTGGACAAAGGCAATCTTAACAAAATAAGATTTGTCAGGTCCAGCACGATATATGAACACGATAAGTGCAGCTTTGACAAAAATCAGAAAGTATCTAACGAACGAAGCTCTAAGCATAGAGGGCTGGGATATTTGGATCCCCAGACCTCTAATCAAAGAGGAACTTGGATCAAACCAAAACCTAATGAAAGAAGAAAGGGAAACCAATCTAATTTCAAAAGGCCATGGAATGAGTCTAACTACTCTAAGAAAAGATGGTCAAAGGAGAAGCCTTACCAGTACTTTAATTGCAGGCCAGTTCAAAAGAGGTACAGGCTAACTGATGAAAATCAAAAAGGCAAGCAGCACACAGCAACCTCACAAGCACACACATTTACTGCCTATCGACCGCACAGATTTCTGGACACACACACGGGCAAACCTGTAAGGGTGTTCCAGGTGTGGGTCCCGAAAAGGCTAATCCGACCTGGACCCTACTAGATATGGGTACCAAAAGTTCTTCACTCTTTGCAGGTACTAAAAGTCCAAACGGGCGAGAAAACCACTTCTATCAAGGACACTACCTGGTATTTAGATAGCGGTTGCTCACGACACATGACAGGGAATCCAGAACTTCTAACAGAAGTGGTGTTGTGCAAAGGACCAAAGATCAGCTTTGGAGACAACTCCAAAGGTAAAACCGTGGGTAAGGGTAAGATTATCCATGGTAACATCATTATTAAAGATGTGTTACTTGTTGACAAACTATGCTATAATTTGATAAGTATTAGTCAACTATGTGACAATGATCATTCGGTCGAGTTTCACAAACACACTTGCCTCATAAAAAATGACAAAGGTGAGACTCTTATGACCGGTGTACGAGACCTAAACACCTACAAGGTAAACTGGTCTTGCTCACATATTTTTTCACCTACTTGTCTTACTGCTCATCATGACAAACATTGGTTGTGGCATAAGCGGTTAAATCATCTAAATTTTAAGTCCATTTTTAACTTGAGGAAGCATGATTTGGTTTCTGGTCTGCCCGAAGGAGATTTTATAAAAGACAAAGTTTGTCCTGCTTGTCAACTAGGAAAGCAGGTGAGAGCAACCTTTAAAAATAAAGGGTGTATGTCTTCTTCCAAATGTTTAGACTTACTTCACATGGACCTATTTGGTCCTATACCAGTAAGAAGCATAGGGGGAATGAGATATGCTCTTGTTGTTATTGATGACTTTTCTCGATTTACTTGGGTCATCTTTCTCTTTTCAAAAGATCAAACCGCACCTCACCTGATTAAGCTTTTTAAACGCTTGCAAAATGAACAATCTACTGTGATAGATAGAATCAGGAGTGATAAAGGGACTGAATTTTTAAACACCACTCTTACGACTTATCTAGATGATCAGGGAATCAAGCATGAGTTGTCAGCTGCTAGATCCCCACAGCAAAATGGGGTGGCTGAAAGAAGGAACCGTACTTTAAAAGAAGCAGCCAGAACTATGATTGCCGATTCAAATGTTTCTCAAAGGCTTTGGGCAGAAGCAGTTAACACAGCTTGCTATACTCAAAACAGATCTATGATTAATAAACGATTTAACAAAACTCCATATGAGATCTGGAATGGCACAAAACCTGATATTTCATACTTCAAAATTTTTGGGTGCAAATGCTTTATCCACAACAATGGCAAAAACCATTTGACAGCCTTCGATGCCAAAGCAGACGAAGGAACTTTTATTGGTTACTCAGCCGTTAGCAGAGCTTATCGAGTGTTCAATCAAAGATCACTAACGGTCGAGGAAACCATTCATGTTGTTTTTGATGAATCTACTCTTTGTACAGAACAAACTCAAGGGAGCATAAATGATCTGAGTCATAGACTGGAAAACACAAATCTACAGGAAGAGAGTGACAGTGATCTATATCCTCCAAAGAAGGATGATCCAGTTCCCTCTACCGGGTGTGATCAAACAAGGCCAGAAGTGGATCCACCGGTTGATAACAATCCTCCAGCCAATGATGATCCAGTAAACGAGGACGTTCATCAACCAATTGATGACAACCCTTTAGGGAATTATTTTAGGTGGAACAAAGATCATCCACCTGGGTTGGTCATAGGTGACCCTTCTGCTCCTCGAAAAACACGTGGTCAAATGATTAATGAATTCTTGCATGCAGCTTTCATATCTCAGGTAGAGCCCAAGAAAATAGATGAAGCTTTATCAGATGTCAGCTGGATTGAAGCTATGCAAGAAGAGTTGAATCAATTCACCCGCAACAATGTTTGGCATCTAGTTCCTCGACCGAAAAATCAAAATGTGATTGGAACTAGATGGGTGTTTCGTAACAAGCTCAATGAACATGGCACTGTTGTGCGTAACAAAGCTCGACTTGTTGCTCAAGGATTCAGACAAGAAGAAGGCATAGACTTTGAGGAATCCTTCGCGCCAGTTGCAAGACTAGAAGCAATCCGCATCTTTCTTGCTTATGCAGCCTTCAAGAATTTTAGAGTCTATCAAATGGATGTGAAGTCTGCATTCCTCAATGGTCTACTTCAAGAAGAGGTGTACGTTGAACAACCACCAGGTTTTGTCAATCCTACTCATCCTCAATATATCTATAAACTTGACAAAGCTCTCTATGGATTAAAACAAGCACCGCGTGCTTGGTATGACACATTACTAAAATTTTTACTAGAACATGATTTCCAAATTGGAACGGTCGATAAGACCCTGTTTAAATTTGTAAAAGATGATCATGTGTTACTAGTACAAATTTATGTTGATGACATTATATTTGGGTCAACTAACCCCAAGTTGTGCTCAAAGTTCTTTAAACTGATGAAGGAGAAGTTTGAAATGAGCATGATGGGCGAGCTAAACTTCTTTCTTGGACTTCAAGTGAAGCAACTTGAAACTGGAATATTCATCAATCAGTCCAAGTATGCCAAGGAATTGGTAAAGAAGTTTGGAATGGAACAATGCTCAACTGTATCTACCCCCATGAGTACATCAATTAAGCTTGATAAAGATGAAGGGGGAATTCCGGTCGAGGTAACCATGTATCGAGGCCTTATTGGTTCACTGCTTTATTTGACTGCCAGTCGACCGGATATCATGTATTCAGTTTGTTTATGCGCTAGATTTCAAGCAGCACCTAAGCAATCTCATTTCATTGCCGCCAAACGAATAATTAAATATATTAAAGGAACTACTAATGTGGGTCTTTGGTATCTCAAAGATTCAAATCTTAATCTTATTGGCTATTCAGATGCAGATTATGCAGGTTGTAGAATTGATCGCAAAAGTACAAGTGGCACATGTCAATTCCTTGGAGATAGACTAATTTCGTGGTCAAGTAAGAAGCAGACATCAATTGCTACCTCAACCGCCGAAGCAGAATACCTTGCTGCTGGCAGCTGTTGTGCTCAAATACTCTGGATTCAACAGCAGCTTAATGATTATGGGATTCGGTCGAGTGAAGCTCCAATCTACTGTGACAATACAAGTGCCATAGCCATCACTCACAATCCAGTGATGCACTCTAGGACAAAGCACATTGATGTCAGGCATCACTTTATCCGAGATCATGTCTTAAAGAAGGAAATCAGGCTGGAATACATCTCTACCGATCAGCAAGCAGCAGACATATTCACCAAGCCTCTACCGGACGCTAAGTTTTCATATTTTCGAAATATTTTTGGCTTAGTAGATTTAAATTAGTATGCATGTGTTGAGGGGGAATGATTGTCAATATGACATTAATAGATTAGCTGTTACGTTGCCATAAATATTGGCATATCATCCGCCTTTAACTAGTCTCTGACAGGCTTCGTACTAGCAGCTTGGTGCTTTGAACCAAATGACATTAATTGGACGCCTTGATTATGCTCTTCAAAACTTTTTGAAATTCAAAAATACTTTTCATGACGTCACCCTATGGCCCATAGGTTCCTATATATACTTCTTTACATTCGTATATCAATCTTTCACCTTTGCTAAAAGCTTTCATATTGTATTAAACGCATCATCGAATTATTCTCTAGATTTTGCTTACTCTCTGCTCGAGTTCTTATCTACAGCTATCATGTCGATCCAGAAGACTTGCCTCGCAATCAACTTTGATTCCGTTGTTAAGGCAAACAACGCAGGAATATCTGAGGTCTTCACCATGCTTGAAGCCTCTGGACTGAAGAAATTTCTGGAATGCAGCGCCATCTGCGATTTGCCTGTTTTGAAGGAGTTCTTCGCAACCTCTCAAATCGAGCATGGGACTATCAAATGCTTGATCAAGACAGAGGTCTACTCCTTCAATCAGAAGTTCTTCGCCAGCACATTTGATCTGCCCTCCAGGGGTTTGACAAAATGCACGGATCTTCCAGATGGTAACTGCTCTTATTGGTTGAAGGAGTTCTCAACTACTGATGCTCCGATCAAACTGCCGGCCCAGAAGACATCTCTCAAAGCTCCATTCAGGCTACTGACTAATATCGTGGCCAAGAATCTTCTGGCCAAGGCTGGATCTTACGACAAGGTGACGTTGGAGAAATTTCAATACATGGCTTGTATTGCCTCCAAGATCAACGTAAATTGGTCAGACATTCTGTTCAATATTCTATGTGAAATGATCAGGGGCAAAGGGCAATCCGAGGGATTTGCTTTGCAAATCTGCCACATCTTGGGCATCCTTGGAGTGAACTTTTCCAAGACTGAGCCTCTGCATCCCACCAAATGGCTCAACAAGTCTACGATTCTCAAATTCCTGAACAAGAAAGAGACTGCGGTCGACACCTTGCCCTCAACCGCAAAGGTTATTGCTATCCCTCAACCGCTTTCAACGGTTCCGGTCGTGGTCAAACCAGTCCATACCAAAAAGTCTGCCAAGCGTCAACTGATCATCGAATCTGACTCTGAAGATGAATCACGTGAGAATGTTCCACTGATTCAAGCTTTCAGCAAGTCATCCCCGACGGTCTCCAAAGCAGCTGTGTCATCCACGCCTGCAGGCGAGAAGAAGAGGCAGCACAAGAAGCTAAAGTCCCTTTCTGGACTTGCTCCTACCCTGCCAACGGTCGAGACTACTACCGTTGTTGCTTCTACTGCTCCTCGTCCTACAAAAGGTGTGATAATCCGGGAAGGTGCTTCATCAGCTCCTGAGGTCACTCTAGCTGATCCCAAAGACAAAGGGAAAGGTGTGATGATCTACATACCCAAGGCTCAACCAGCAGCTACGATAGAACTCAATATGATCATCTCTCACGTGCTCCGTACTGTCAAGCGTCATCTACAACGTTTTGACAGATGGCATCACTCCCGCACTCACTTGACACTCGCTCAAATATTTCCCAAATGGAAATCTCTCAACGTCATTGAGCAGAAGATGCTTCTATTTGCTGATACTGAAGACATCGTGGAGGCTCTGGGAAGAAGACATCTCATAGACTTGAAGCTTCGAGGAAGCCTGCTATCTCTGCTAATTAATGAGCGTGTCAAGAATTTCAAATCCAAGAGTCCTACCGCTGCCGATGACTTTGTGATTTTGACTGGACTACAGGATAGTCTACGTCAAATCACTCAATTACTTCAGCACTTCCAAGCTCTAAACAATGTCAAAACACCAGCTTCAGCAGCCTGTTTACAAGCTTATGTGCTGGAAGCACAAGTGATGATGAAAACCTTTCTCACCCAAGATCAGGGTGAAGAAGACGTCTATGCTCTCCCTTCTTCAGATGGGATTCTGACCGATCTCATCACTGCTGACCTCTTTCAATCATCTGCTTTAAGATCGAGTGTGGCAGCATCTTCATCGGTCGACCCCTCCTCAACCGCAGTCCAAGCACTTACTCAACCGGAAGCAGTTGTGATTGCTCACTCCTCTCCAGTGACGACCACTCACACTTCTCCCGGTCATTCACAAGATGTTTTAGAAGTGGTTGCACAAGAGATACCTGTCACTTCTGTGACAGAGGCTCCTTGCAGTAGTGAAGCAACAGTGCCCCCATCGGAGATATCAAGCACTATTGTATCACCTGCATCTTCAGAACAGCAAGTGACTGATGCTGATCCAGCACTTCAACCGTCTCCATCTACTGAAAAGTTTATGGAAGATCTCATTATGGATGAACCAAGTGCTGATCCTGGTACTCCACCAACCATATTGGCTGCAGTCGAAACTATTATATCTCCAACTGTACCATTATTGGAAGGTCCATCGGGTAGCTCTCCAGCCAGTTCACCCGCACCACATCATCGTGAGTCTAGCCCGGTTTCACCAAGAAATGACCCAGAAGGGCAAATGCTTCAGACTGATGATTCCTTAATTGAAGCCATGGCCGCAGCTCTAGATCATACCTTGATAAATCGGCTTCATGAGCTCATGCAAACGGTTAGGTCCTTCTCTCAAGACATAACAAACTCATCCTTATCGGTCGATAATTCACGCCAGACGATGATTCGGCATTTCGAGACCGTGTCTCGAGACCTTGTTCGTCTGTCCACAGAGATCACTAATCATCATCGCACTCAAATCAACACGCTCTCTACCGTCTCTGAACAAGTTATCCGATCCAAAAACCGCCTTCATAAGCAGTTGAATGATCGGATGGACACTATGCAAGCCACTCTACTTGCTCAAATCGATGCAAAAATGGACACTATGCAAGCCTGCCTTGGCACTCAACTCACTGAGGTCATCCTTCGACTCAACCAAGGTGATGCCAAAAAGGGGGAAGAAGAGCAACGTAGAGCAGCAGAGGCAAGAAGACGTGAAGAAGAGTCCAGAAGAAAAGAAGAGGCCGACAGAAGAAGAAGAGAAGGCGATAGGTCAGGAGGAGCCAGTTGGTTCAAAAGATGAACAACTTATCTCTTTTTTACTTATCGCAGCTGTATTTTTATGCTTATTGTACTTAATGAAATTCATTCTCTCAATGAAGTTCATTTTAATGATTTCATATTGTTCTTGGAGCACTTAAGTTTTGTCATCACCAAAAAGGGGGAAATTGTTGAATCCGATATTTTGGTGATAACGAACAACAACTCATTGTATAGGAATGTGCTGCCAACCATTGTATTTCAGGAATCTACTACAACTTCTACCGGAAGCTTGTCAACCGCCTTTGCTCTCGACCGGCTGAAGTCACAAGCCTATCGACTGGCTATCAAAACCAGCAGAAGATAAATCTATCTACCGGAAGCTTGTCAACCGCCTTTGTCTCTCGACCGGTTGAAGTCACAAGCTTATCGACTGGTTATTCAAACCAGCAGAGGACAAATATCTCTACAGGTAGAATGCCAACTGCCTATCAGGATATCTCAAGACAAGTACCTGTGACAAGATGTTCTTTGCAAGATCTTTTATTAAAAGCAGAACCGGCGTGTCAGAAGATATGTTGACTCCTGCAATCGAGACAACAGGTTGCACCAAAATGGCAAAAACACAGAATGACTACAGATAAAGCATTCGACCGTTTATTCCAGTTTTGGACCCTGGAAGTTGTCTGCAGTGTACGATCTTCATGCAGAATCATCAATGCATTTATGAGCATTAAATATGCATTCAATGCAGCATCAGAACGTTCAAAATAAAGACGTTGATGATTGACCTATATAAAGGGAAGATTGCTCAAGAAGTGACAACAACGTCTACAACAAAAAAAGAGAGACAAGCATTTCAGAAAAATCTCAATCAACTCAATCACTTGAATAATATCAGAAGTCCTCATCTGATATACTTGAGCACACTTACAAGATCACTCATCTGCTGCTCAAATAAACCCTCGCCTACAGTTCACATATCTGATCGTCAAGGATCATCCTAGGGTTTTCAAGCCTCTCGACCGCTCTGCAGTTTGAGAAGCTCAACTCAACTATACTCATTGTTGAAGAGAATTGAAGCTACTCTGAAAGCTTCCACCAGTCTGATAAGAACTGAGAATCTTATCTGTGTAAATCTAGGAGTTTCGGATTAGGCATTGGATAAGTCCTAAGTCTGAAGTGGGTGTATTACAAGACGTTGTAATAACCAAAGTCTTCTAGTGAATTCCTTCCTAAGTGGAAGAAGGGGAGACGTAGAAGGATTAAGCCTTCGAACTTCCATAAATCGTGCCTTAGTCTTTACTGCTATTTATCTTACATTCTGCTCATACATTGCATTATAAACTTTGCATCACTAAAACCTCTGAACTATTTCCGCACTATTTAAGTTGTTCAAACCGTTTTAGAAGTTGAGAAAACAGATTAAGTGAACTAAACCTCACTTGATCATTTTGAAGAAGAAGAAGAAAAGTTTCAGAGTGTATTCACCCCCCCTCTACCCTCTGAACCGATCCCAACAATCTTTACGTATTTTATGCTTAAAGTATTGATAAATCTTATTTTATAATTTTATTTAATTATTTTACGAAAGAGTAATTAATTAATTAATTTTAAAATTATAGTCACACATTTTTTTTTGATTTTATTTTCTTAATTTTTCGAGAATGAAGATTTATTTTGCTTTTTGTGTAATCTGTGATTCTTTCTCCTGTGAAATGAACTATAATCTTAATGAACATAATAGTGAAATTGATCATTTATAATTTATTCAAACTATTTTATCAATTTTCATACCTAGAAATAAATTATTTTAATTAGTTTCATTTTGGATTTTTTTGTTTTATAAGTAACGAAATCATCCGCAATGTCATCTATATATTATTTAATTCATACTTGAAGCTATTATTATATATTCACAACATATTTTGAAAATTTAAAATAAATATTCTATTTTACAGTTTTAATGTAATATTATATTAATAAATTATATTATTACTTTGATAAATAAGATGACGAGACTAACTGTAATTATTATTATAGAAATTTATAGAAGATATATTGCTTATGAAATATTTAGATAATCTATTTATAAAATAGAGAGTGATATTTGTACTCTAATTTTGTTGAATACACTTTATCTTTAAATTTTATAATATATATTACCAATAATACACTTTCATTCATTATTCTATTTTGAGTAGTTTTGTTATCTTAATTCCTAAAATTAGTCCATTAAATTTTTTTTTATAAAAATATCTAAAAATTTAGAAAGATAAATTACATAAATAATTAAAGTATCGTTACCTTTTTTCTTTTCATTTCTTTTTTTTTTTTTACCGATTTATTACTTTTCTAATTTTAATATTTTATTATTTTAGTTTTTCCAGTAAGCTATATTTAAGTTTCATATTCCAATATCTTATCTTATGCCAATAATATTTTTTTTTTAAATTTTAAAAATAAAATTTTTAAGTAATCATGTTATCTTATATAAAAGACATTAATTTATTAAAACAAAATACAAATTTATAAAAATAGTTAATATGTTAAATATTATTCACAATATATTTAATTGAAATTATGCAATTTATCATCACACATTAAACTTTTAGAGATAAATCAAATATTTCATGATTTTATCATTATTGTATGTACCTCAAGTAGAAGTAGAATAATCAAGGGTATAATTAGCAATCTATGTTATAAGAATTAAATATGGAATTTATTAAACAAAAAATGGAGTGTAAATATCGATGATCTTATAAAATTTATCATTTAAATTTTTTTAAATTAACGGGCCCACACCATGCAATCATTAATTTTCTTCGGTACTTTTTATAAATATCAGACCCCCCGATCTGATTGAGGTATGTTTTTCTGACATCTTCACACTCAATTTCTCAGATTATTAAGACCACTCCATACATCTTAATTTGACTTAAATCGGAGTGGCGACGTCGAAGGACTCTCCGGTGTTTCCACTGACGAGTTTTTTTGTTTTCTGGTGTGTAGATCTTGCCAAAGACGAGACGAGGAACTCGATTGCTACTTTGCCCGGGACTTTACCCACCCCGGATACCCATTTTATGATAATCGCATCAATGGAAAAACGACCAATAAGCATCATTCAACACGAAAAACTCCACCGACTTAAATATTGGATGATGAGTACCTAAATAACCCCAAGCACGAATGAATAATAATAATAATAATAATATAAAGAAGCCAATTAAAGTTCTAATAGAAATTTCCATCACCTCCCATGTTTCAAACACCAAAATAGAATACGCGGTTTGAACTAAAAAAAGACTTCATTGTTTTTTTTTTTTGTCGTGCTTTTAAATTCAAATACCTCTCTACGATTTCAAATATTATTTAAGACTCACTACAAGAAAAAGGTCATAGACAACGTTTTTTCAGCGTTGTCTATGTGGCTGAAAAAACGTTCTTAAAATAGTGTTGTAAAAAAGGTCCGCTCAACGACAACTCTAGGATATGCATTGCTTGGGTCAGAGTGACCCAAGTTAAAGGGAGCTTTTGTCTGCTCCAGCTAGCCGCTGTCTTTTTAGATACAAAAAAATTATTAAGAATCCACGATATTAACTAATTTACCCAATGAGTTGGTCTTTTCTTTATCAAAACTCAAAAAACGGAGCTTGAATTGCATAAACAAATAGGAGGAAAAAGACAGGACCAAGCTATATATCATGTAAAAATTTTGTCATAAATATTTGGATGTCACCAATTACCATTTAAGCTTGATGAATTGAATCTAATGAAATATGAAATCATGACCATATTGATGTAAGCTTATCTTACAATTAAAAAACATATATATTAATCCATGCGAAAGTGAAGCATCTTTGTTAATCCAACATATACAAACCTCAATCGAAAGTGAAGCATCTCAAGAAGTGGAAAAACCCTAACAAGAACAAGAGGAGAACTAAAAGAAAGAAGACCGAGAATGTCGAGAAACCAAAAGAACAAAACAAAAAACAGAAGTAGATAACTAAAACAGCCAAAGCTTAAATTACACCCCTACCGTGAATCGCAACCAACTACCACAAGCAAATACCAGCCTCGATCGAACTGAGCTTTTGATTTCTAATTCCAAACCGAATCTCCTATGTTATTTATTAATTCCCGAATAGTCTCGACCTTTCCCTCCTCTCCTGCTCCTTATCGTATTATATTCCAGCAACAAGGATTTGTACCATTTCTTCAAGGAATGTCACAGTTCTAAATATTTTTTTTGCAAAATGATATCTCGTATTCTTGTCCTCCCAATATTGGATGGCGACACAAGCGTGGTATATTTCTTCTATCCATCTTTCCTGCCCCGGATACTTTTTTGTTAGTCTAAAAACAAGGTCATCTTTTTTGTCCCCTTCTTCATCTATCCAACCATATTCCAGCTCACTCTCGACAGTCTAACATTTAAGAATCGCGTACAACAAGTTTTGCACCTCATTCCTAAAGATAATTTCTGCTGCGAGTTTATGTACCTTTGAAACTGAAAAAAGAGTCTTCATCTTCATGTTGTATGGTTTCTTTTGAGCTTTTAGTTCAATTTCAAGGATCTTGATGAGAAATTTCGGGAATGTTAATTCTATCCGTGGACAGTGTTGTTTGAAAACTTGGGCCGGATCCCTAGAATTATAAGCTCTCTTCAAAGCCTCAACCAACATCTTATTTTCACGCACGATAAAGTCCATTCCAATGTCCATCGCTACAAATATAAACCAAGAATCACAAATTGAAAAAGTAGATATTTAAATATATATATATATATATATATATATATATATATATATATATGCATATGACCGATTCCAGCAGCCTCAAATATCACAATCTCCTCATCTTTGTTGAAATCCGATGGCTCATCGATAGGATTTTTATAACAGTCTCGACCTCGACTCCTCCTTCTCCTCGTCGGCCTCCTCCTCTTCTCCTTCTCCTTCTTGTACCGTAATCCAACGATTAGGATTTTTATAACTCCTTCAATGAAAGACATCGTTCTAAAAAAATCTTTTTTGTATGTAGACGTTGCTCCTGCAGTTTGTGTTTCATGTACTCTTTAGAAACTAAACAAATTTGTTCCAGATACAGATAATAATAATAATAATAATAATAATAATAATAATAATAATAATAATAACTGAAAAAAAACCTTTGATATCGAATCCAAGATATCTCATATTCCGATCATAGCAATCTTGAATCCTAATGCAAGGATCGAAAATGGATACTATCCATTTTTTAAGATTCGGATACGTCCTTGTTAATCTGAAAGCAACACCCTCATCTTTGTTTGTACAAACTTCATTATCTTTTTCATCAATACAATAATATTCCGCATTCCTCTTGACACTCCAACATTCATGAATGATGTTTAACAATTTTTTCAATTCCTTCCCACGGATAACTTCTATTGCAAGGTTTTGTGCCTTTGAAACTACAAAAAACAGAGTGTCCTTCTTAATGTTGTGAGGTCTCCTTAGGGCATGCGATTCAATTTTCAGTACCTTGTTCAGAAACCCTGGGACATTGAAGTCCAAGAGTGTACAGTGTTTTTGGAAGGCTCCATCTGGATCCTTCGCAATGAAAGCTTTCTTCAAAGCATGGAGGAACATTTGATTTTCCCGCTCGAAGATTTCCATGCCAATGTACATCGCTACAAATATAAACCAAGATTCACATATTGAAAAAGTAGATATTTAAAATTATATATATATATATATATATATATATATATGCATCTTACCGATGTCAGCAGCCTCCAATATCACAATCTCCTCATCTTTGCTGAACGGCTCATCGGTAGGAACCGTACGAAGATGATCAAAATGGATTTGTATCTTCGCCAAATTGATGGGCCGGCGGAGAAACGTAAGAGTTGAAGAAACCGGGACGATCAGCCGGCGAATAGAAAGAAATCCTATACTAGCTGGAATGGAGATGGAGTTTGCATTGCAAAACATTTTGCTCTTAGCGTGAGTGAGTGTGTCGTAAGTGTGTGACTTAGGTTACAATCTGTGTGTGGATGTTCCCTTCTCTTATAGTATTTTAGCCAAACATATCACGAGTGAGTGAAGATTACAATTTTTAAAATTTTAAACTAAAATAGAAAACATTCAAAATGTGGTATGCATGCTGACCTTAATTTTGTAGGCGCGGATTTCAAAATGTTTTGCAAAGTTGATGATAACAAAATTAAGGTCAGCATGCATACCACATTTTGAATGTTTTCTATTTTAGTTTAAAATTTTAAAAATTGCAATATTCACTCACTCGTGATATGTTTGGCTTAAATCTATAAAGAGAAAGGATATTCCACACACAGATTGTAACCTAGAGTCACACACCTACAACACACTCACTCACGCTAAGAGCAAAATGTTTTGCATTGCAAATTCAATCTCCATTCTGTCTAGTATAGGATTTCTTTCTATTCGTCGGTCGATCGTCCCGATTTCTTCAACTCTTACATTTCTCCATCGGCCCATCAATCCGGCGAATATACAAATCCATTTTGATCCTTTTCGTGTGGTTCCTACCGATGAGCCGTTCAGCAAAGATGAGGATATTGTGATATTGGAGGCTGCTGACATCGGCAAGATGCATATATATATATATATATATATATATATATATATATATATACTTTTTCAATATGTGAATATTGGTTTATATTTGTAGCGATGGACATTGGCATGGAAATATTCGAGCGGGAAAATCAAATGTTCCTCCATGCTTTGAAGAAAGCTTTCATTGCAAAGGATCCCGCTGGAGCCTTCCAAAAACACTGTCCACTCTTGGACTTCAACGTCCCGGGGGTTTTTGAACAAGGTACTGAAAATCGAATCGCAAGCCCTAAGGAGACCTCACAACATTAAGAAGGACACTCTGTTTTTTGTAGTTTCGAAGGCACAAAACCTTGCATTAGAAGTTATCCGTGGGAATAAATTGAAAAAATTGTTAAACATCATTCATGAATGTTGGAGTGTCAAGAGGAATGCAGAATATTATTGTATTGATGAAAAAAATAATGAAGTTTGTACAAACCAAGATGAGGGTGTTTCTTTTAGATTAGAAGGATGTATCCGAATCTTGAAAAATGGATAGTATCCATTTTCGATCCTTGCATTAGGATTCAAGCTTGCGATGATCGGAGTATGAGATATCTTGGATTCGATATAAAATGTTTTTTTTCAGTTATTATTATTATTATTATTATTGTAGTTGTTTTTATTATTATTATCTGTATCTGGAACAAATTTGTTTAGTTTCTAAAGGGTTCATGAAACACAAACTGCAGGAGCAACATTTACATACGGAAAAGATTTTTTTAGAACAATTTCTTTCATTGAAGGAGTTATAAAAATCCTAATCGTTGGATTACGGTACAAGAAGGAGAAGGAGAAGAGGAGGAGGCCGACGAGGAGAAGGAGGGTCAAGGTCGAGACTGTTATAAAAATCCTACCGATGAGCCATCGAATTTCAACAAAGATGAGGAGATTGTGATATTTGAGGCGGCTGGCATCGGTAATATGCATATATGTATATATATTTTTAAATATCTACTTTTTCAATTTGTGATTCTTGGTTTATATTTGTAGCGATGGACATTGGCATGGACTTTATCGTGCGTGAAAACAAGATGTTGGTTGAGGCTTTGAAGAGAGCTTATAATTCTAGGGATCCGGCCCAAGTTTTCAAACAACACCGTCCACGGATAGAATTAACATTCTCGGAATTTCTCATCAAGATCCTTGAAATTGAACTGAAAGCTCAAAATAAACCATACAACATGAAGATGAAGGTTTGTTTTCAGTTTCAAAGGTACATAAGCTTGCGGCATAAATTATCTTTAGGAATGAGGTGCAAAACTTGTTGTACGCGATTCTTAAATGTTGGACTATCGAGATTGAGCTGGAATATGGTTGGATAGATGAAGAAAGTGATAAAAAATATGACCTTGTTTTTAGACTAGCAAAGAAGTATTCGGGGCAGGAAAGATGGATAGAAGAAATATACCACGCTTGTGTCGCCATCCAATATTGGGAGGACAAGAAGACGAGATATCATTTTGTCCGAGGTTAATTTTGTTTAGTTATTATTATTTTTTTGAACAAATGTTTTTATTTCTTTAAAAGGTTTTATGAAACAAGAACTTCAAGAATAAGGTTTAAATATGTAAAAGAAATATTTAGAACTGTGACATTCCTTGAAGGAATGGTACAAATCCTTGTTGCTGGAATATAATACGATAAGGAGCAGAAGAGGAGGGAAAGGTCGAGACTGTTTGGGAATTAATAAATAGCAAAGGAGATTCGGTTTGCAATTAGAAATCAAAATCTCAGTTCGATCGAGGCTGGTATTTGCTTGTGGTAGTTGGTTGCGATTCACGGCAGTGGTGTAATTTAAGCTTTGGCTGTTTTAGTTATCTACTTCTGTTTTTTGTTTTGTTCTTTTGGTTTCTCGACATTCTCGGTCTTCTTTCTTTTAGTTCTCCTCTTGTTCTTGTTAGGGTTTTCCCACTTTCTGAGATGCTTCACTTTCGATTGAGGTTTGTATATGTTGGATTAACAGATATGCTTTACTTTCGCATGGATTAATATATAGATCTTTTAATTGTAAGATAAGATTACATCAATATGTCCATGATTTCATATTTCATTAGATTCAATTCACCAGGCTTAAATGGTAATTGGTGACAGCCAAATATTTATGACAAAATTTTTACATGATATATAGCTTGGTCCTGCCTTTTCCCTTGTCTGTTTATGCAATTCAAGCTCCGTTTTTTGAGTTTTGATGAAGAAAAGGCCAACTCATTGGGTAAATTATTTAATATTGTGGATTCCTAATAAATTTTTTTGTATCTAAAAATACAGTGTCTAGCTGGAGTAGACAAAAACTCCCTTCAACTTGGGTCACTCTGACCCAAACAATGCATATCCTATAGTTGTCGTTGAGCGGACCTTTTTTACAACACTGATTGTAAAAATCCACATAGACAACGCGAAAAAAACATTGTCTATGGCCTTTTTTTTTTCTTGTAGTGAGTAAATAGTATTTGAAATCGTAAAGAGGTATTTGAATTTAAAAGCATGACAAAAGAAACAACAAAGTCTTTTTTTAGTTCAAACCGCGTATTCTATTTTGGTGTTTGAAAGATGGGAGGTGATGGAAATTTCTATTAGAACTTTAATTGGATTCTTTATACAGATATTATTATTATTATTATTATTATTATTATTATTATTATTATTATTATTATTATTCATTTGTGCTTGGGGTTATTTATGTACTCATCATCCAATATTGAAGTCGGTGGAGTTTTTCGTGTTGAATGATGCTTATTGGTCGTTTGCCCATATCACATCAAATTCAGATTTAAGAGTTCTTGGATATCAAGGTTGAATCCATTAACAAAGGCACGACTAGGAATAAACTTGTTGGGCTTTAGAGTCAGGGGCGGAGCCAGGTTTCAAAAATACCTGGAGCTGGCTCCATCTCGTGCTAGACTGTACTGACAAATAAATAATTAACTAAAAAATATGTATGTAGTGATCCTTACCGAGATCACCTACTAATCAAAAACTTAAGCATGCAATTAACTTAATTAAAACAGTAAGCCAGAATAAACTGCAGAAGCAATAAATATTATACAATCCCAAGGAAAGAAATCTGTAAATACCCCAAATAGTTATACAACCAAATCGAACACTATTTAATCCCAATACATCAGTAAAATAAACCCTAGGCAAAACACTCAGCCGGCCATCCACTGCCTAGTCCCTCCTGGATCCACCCGCCTCATCCAACCGCAAACCTACCCCATGGAATAGGGTGTCTAGATATACAAAGTACGAGACGTGAGCATAAAACACTCAGCACGAGAGTATGAGAATGATGTATCATATAAATGCATGAATGCAAGTGTACCGCCTACTGAAACTAGAGGCCAAAGATCAGATAACAAAGACAGACCGGGCCCTGGTATGTAGCACATTGTGCCGTCGCCACAGGAGGTGGCTCCCATACCAAATACCAGTGGATACTCCGGACCCAAATCGATGGAAGTCCATCCACTAACAGGATAGGGTAAGACCCTATAATATTCCAAGGATATAACTCGAAATGTAATATGCATGCAACATACAGTCATGTCATAAAATATGCACATAAAATCATGCAATCACATAATATAGGCATACTCAGTCAGGATGTCTCGAAAATTACTTTCATACCTCAACTACTAGGCAGCTCTATCATCTCTAGGTCCACGCCTATAATCCGCACTACACAGTGAAATGATACTAATATCATTATATTACTCCAAAAGCCTTAACTAAGCTATTGCATACTTCTAAATAATTTTAGGAAGCAAAAACTATACCCGCGTCTGTCGTCTGTCCTTTGATGTCGATGCCCCTAGAACTTGGACACAGCTCCGCTGTGACTCCCAAATACCTCACCGACCCTCGGGCCGAGCCTAGGAAGGCTAGAACCACTAAAATAAGCTGAGAAGGGAAAATAACTTGAGGAATTGACAAAGAAAAGTGAAGCCTCGACCCTATATTTATAGGACACGATCGGAACCTCCGATGCGCCATCGGAGCTTCCGTTCTCGCTTATCTGCCACGTGGCAAAATTTTATTGGCTGGCTGCGGATAGGGGATATCGAAACCTTCGTTCCCGATCGAAGCTTCTGTTGTCCCACACATCATGGATGACGTAATATTATCGGAGCTTCCGTTGCACACCGGAGCTTCCGATCGCCATCGGAGCTTCCGTTCCCTACAACGGAGCTTCCGTTCTGCTCATGACTCGATTTCTTATTTTGCGTTGATTAATCCCTTAATCAACTATTTTGGGTACGGGCTACTACAATATAAATATTCACTTTATGAAAACATGGAACAAGAGTAATTAATATTTAATACATTCAAAATCACGGAGCTAAAACACTACTGAAGTTGCTCTCTTTGATTCTTCTTATAATCAAGCTCATTAATGATTAAATCATTTTTATTTTTTTCTACCAAATCACGTTTAATGTAGATTATCATAGAATCTGGGAAAAACTTTGCTTCCATGTTGTTACGAAGAGCTGTTTTAACGAGTTTCATAGCTGAAAATGCTCGTTCTGTTGTAAATAATAAGAAATAATTTAATACATGATTATGCAATATATTCGATTAGCACAAACAAATGTTAGAAAAAAATGATTTTCAAAAATCCTAATTTCGATCATTGGAAAAATAGCCAATTAATTTGTTTAAACTTTATATTTCAATAATTTGATCCTCTCATTAGTATGTAAATATGTGAAAATAATTTAATTAATCCTTCCAACAAACAACATGATTATCGTTGAAAATGCAAAATTTATTATGGTGCTTGTCTGCTTGCTCGGTTTTTGCACTTTTAATATAAAAAAATATGGTGCGCAGTGGGCACATTTCCCTCACATTCATTTTGGACGGAAGCTCGACATCAACGGCAAACAACCAACAAATTGGCCTCAAATCTCAATCTAACAAATAAACCCCATCCTTAACTTTTGTTATCTAATGCAATCAGATCACGAAAGAATTACTACATAAAATAGGATGAGACTATGCTCCACCAGGTGTGCTACACCTGGTAGAGCTTGGCCGTTGGATTATGGGAGGGCCCGACCAAATAATTGAATGTGTTTCTTTTTACAGCCCAAGACACAATCCCAACAATCGACATTTTTTTTCTACAGAACCAAAAAATTCTTCGAATCCCCAAACGATCGAGCCACCATCACTCTGTTGCCAAAGCCGCCATCGTCACCCGTCGCAGCCACTCCGTTGCCCCGCCCGCCACTTCCGTCTTCTGTCTCTCCATCAACGTCGCCCATCACTCCTTCACTGTGCCGCTGCCAATGGAGATAGATGTAAGATTACAAAATAAATAGAAATGGGTCTGGTTTATATAGAGATACCCGATTGAAATTTATTCTTAGGATTTATATTTGAATAATAGTGCTTGGATTCGTTTGGTTGATACAACACTTCTTTTTCCACGCTTTTTCTCTTTGGATGGTGCTCCTCTTGAAGATGGTTTATCAACATATGAAATGAAGTCTCACAATTGTGTGTTTTTTGAAGCTTAGAGCTTGTAGTTGTGGTCCTGTTATAATGATATGTACCCATGCCATACTATCATGAGTATTTTATATATATAGTTCTCATTTAGCACTATGTTGCTTTACTAAAATGCAAATTTATTTTTACTATTTCGTGATCTCTACCTGATCAGCAATTTTTGCAATCGAATTAAGCGTCCTTTTACGGTATACTTTATGTTCTTTGCCAAGTGGCATAATTCATCATATTTGCTGATGGTTCCAACACTTGATGACGGATGCTTTTTTTGTGCTGCCAGCTTAGGATTCTACAGTCATCATATATTGGGATATTTCTTTGAAAGAGGTTAACATAGCTCGAACCCTTGTGCAGAATCTGATACAGCTAGAACAGACCTTCAGAGCATGAGAACTAGAAGAATG
This sequence comes from Henckelia pumila, assembly GCF_033568475.1. Taxonomy (NCBI): domain Eukaryota; kingdom Viridiplantae; phylum Streptophyta; class Magnoliopsida; order Lamiales; family Gesneriaceae; genus Henckelia; species Henckelia pumila. Next base: position 142,873,088 of record NC_133123.1, on the reverse strand, counting down.
TGGCGCACTCCAGCAAAATTGAGGGATTATGTACTAGCAAATAAATAAATCATAAATAAATGTACATGAATACGTGTAAGTAGTTAAATAAATAGAAGTCAAAGGAAGTTGACTCTTGCTAAAAAGTATAAATAGTTGGGGAAAACCCATGCGAAGGCAGAGATTGTAATTGTAAAATTTCAGAAAATAATAACATTCAAATTTCTCAGAATCTCTTTTCTATTCTCTTCCCTGTTCTAGGAGGTTGGCTGCCTCGAACTAGCTACATCTTATCAAGGTGCTCTCGTTGAGTTTGTGATCATGGCGGAGGGCACAAGGCAAGAAAAAATTGATGAAGTACTCGCCAAGTTATCGGCAATGCAGGACAATCAAGCCTCTAGTATTGATTTGCTCACCAATTCGATGAAGGATATGTCGATCGGGTTGCAAACCCTAGATGCGAAGATGGATCAATACATGCGACGACATCCTCTTCCGGTTACGGAGGATTCACTTCAGTCGCAAGTGCCATTTCAACCTGCGCATAACGGATCGGTGAATGTTTCCGACGGTTATTCACCACTGCGTTCCATGCGATTGGAGGTTCCAAGGTTCTCTGGTGACAATCCGACAGCGTGTATCTCTCGGATTCAGAGGTATTTTGACTTCTATAATACCTCGGATCCACAGCGCTTGATCATTGCTTCTTTTTATCTGGATGGCGATGCACTCGACTGGTATGATTGGATGCATCGGAATCAGCTATTGGACACGTGGTCTACGTTTTTGGGTGCGGTGGAGAAACGTTTTGGACCTTCTGAATTTGAGGATTCCTTTGGTAAGTTGTGCAAATTAGTACAATCAGGTTCCCTAGCCGACTATCAACACATGTTTGAACAATTTTCTAACAGAATTATAGGAGTTCCGGAACATGTTTTGATTAGTTGTTTTGTTTCGGGGCTGCGTCATGATTTATGTCGGGAGGTGCAAATGTATAACCCTCTCACATTGGTTCAGGCGATGGGGTTAGCACGTCTCTTTGAGGATAAGATCAAGGAGATTCATTTTCAGTGGCGCGGGAGAAGTGCCAATATTAGACAGGAGAGAACTTGGCACAACTCTAAATCCTCGAACCTTCCAGCATTGTTACCTACACCTTCCTTACCTGCTACAATAGACGGAGCTTGGGAAAAAACACCAATGTTCATTAAGAAGTTATCTCCTGCTGAGATGGCCGCGATGCGGGACAAAGATCTCTGTTATAATTGTGATGAGAAATACTCATTTGGACATCGATGTCAGGGCAAATTATTTTGTTTTTTTGTCGATGATGAAATTGAGGACTCGGTTCTGATAGACGAGGAAGAACCACCAGATCACAAGGCTGTTATACCTGAGAATTGAGATCAGTCTTCATGCCATGGCTGGACAAGTGTCTCCTCGGGCATTGCGCTTTCGAGGTAGAATTGGTAGTCTGAGTGTGCAGACTTTGGTGGATGGCGGCAGCACCCACAATTTTATACAAGAAGGGGTAGTCAGTTTCTTGAAACTGCCCATACTTGCTTCTCCACACTTCAAGGTTTTGGTTGGTAATGGTGAGACACTTACGTGTGAAGGATACAGCCCTGGCGTTAACATTCAGTTGTGTTCTGAATCTTTTACCATTGATTTTTATGTTCTTCAATTCAAGGGGCCGAAGTGGTTTTAGGCGTACAATGGATGGAGTTGTTGGGCAGAATTACGGTGGATTATATGGAATTGTATATGGAGTTTTTGAAGGATAACAGGCTAGTACGGTTACTAGGGGAACCGTTGTTGCAATGGCAGCAGGTTCAATTCACTCAATTCCGTCGGTTGTCCAATACGGAGGCCATTTCGAGTTGTTTCCAGTTGTTCTCTTTAGTGGCGGAGACAGCTTTTCCAGCGGAGGTACTTCCTCATTCTCCAGAGCTTTCTCACTTGCTTGAGTTGTTCAAAGATGTATTTGAGGATCCGAAAGCACTACCTCCATTCCGTGCCATTGATCACCACATTCATCTTGCCCCTAATTCTGATCTAGTCAATGTTAAACCATACCGATATCCTCATTTCCAAAAGACTGAGATTGAGAAATTGGTCTCAGAAATGTTAGTAGCAGGTGTCATTCGTCCAAGTCATAGCCCTTTTTCATCACAGTCAAAAAAAAAGATGGGACTTGGCGTTTTTGTGTTGACTATAGAGCCTTGAACCACGTTACTAGTAAAGACCGTTTTCCTATTCCTGCAATAGATGAACTCTTAGATGAACTTCATGGAGCCTCTGTTTTTTCCAAAATCGATTTACGATCGGGGTATCACCAAATTAGGGTCCACCCCCAAGATATTCATAAAACCGCATTTCGCACCCATGAGGGCCATTATGAATTCGTTGTAATGCCATTTGGCCTTACCAATGCACCCTCCACATTTCAAGCCTCAATGAATTCCTTATTCCAGCCATTTCTTCGTAAGTTTGTCATTGTTTTTTTCGATGATATCCTAGTTTTCAGTAAGTCTGCTGTCGATCACCTTCAGCACTTACATATGGTGTTGGCATGTGTACGCCAACATTCATTCTTTGCCAAGCGTTCCAAATGTTCTTTTGGCCAATCCTCCATTGATTACTTGGGTCATATTGTTTCAGTTAAGGGCGTTGCACCTGATCCAACAAAAATCGTGGCCATTCAACAGTGGCCTATTCCATCTACTATCAAAGCTCTTCGTGGGTTTTTGGGATTAACTGGGTTTTATAGGAGGTTTGTCAAGGGTTATGCTCAAATTGCTTCTTCCCTCACTGATCTTCTAAAAAAAGACCAGTTCGTGTGGTCTTCAACATCCCAAACTTCTTTTGACAACCTCAAGTTGGCCTTAACTCAAACTCCCATTCTTGCTTTGCCTGATTTTTCTGTTTCTTTCTAGCTTCAAACTGATGCTTCGGGGAGTGGGATTGGGGTTGTCCTACTTCAAAAGGACCATCCTATTGCTTACTTTAGTAAAAAGCTTTCTCCTCGCATGACAAGGGCTTCTACCTATGTTTGGGAGTTATATGCCATCACACAAGCCATTTCCAAATGGCGGCAATATCTTCTTGGCCACCATTTTTCTATTATCACTGATCACCAAAGTCTTCGAGATATTGTTAACCAAGATATACACACACCTGAGCAGCAAAAATATTTGATTAAGCTTTTGGGTTTTGAATTTGATATTCAATATAAGCCAGACAAGACCAACATCGTTGCGGATGCTTTATCTCGTGAGTTTGGTGCCACCCAACTTTTAGCTTCTTCCTTACTCGCCATCACTGCCCCTATATTCCATCTTACATCTGAAATTCGTTCTGAAGTTCTCCATGATCCTTTTTACAAAGCGTTTCTAGCCAAATCTTCTAATTCGGAACCACAATCTGCCCTGTTTACCTGTCGTGATGGGTTGGTTTATCGCCACCATCGCATTTGCCTAAATCCATCTTCCACCCTCAAACCAAAAGTGCTTTTTGAATTTCATAATACTCCTTTAGCAGGTCATGCAGGTGTTAAAAAGACTCTGTCCAGATTGGGGTGTGCCTTCTACTGGGAAAATATGGATAAAGGTCCGAGATTATGTTGCACAGTGTCATATTTGTCAGCAGGTGAAATATAACCCTTCTAAACTGCAAGGATTATTACAGCCTTTACCGATTCCGTGTAATGTTTGGGAGGATGTCTCAATGGATTTTATTACAGGGTTACCAAGTTCGAATGGCTTCTCGGTTATTTTGGTGGTAGTGGACCGTTTGTCTAAATATGCTCACTTTGGAGTTTTGCGTGAGGGATTTACAGCAATGCAAGTGGCTTTACTTTTTCTGGACATTGTTGTTAAACATCATTCCTTTCCTAAGACCATTGTGTTGGATCGGGATCCGGTCTTTTTAAGTCGTTTTTGGCCGGAGTTATTTCGGAATAGTGGTACCTCCTTACATATGTCCAGTGCCTACCATCCGCAATTTGATGGTCAGACAGAGGTTTTTAATCGCTGCCTTGAACAGTACTTGCGTAGTTTTGTTTCGGAACAACAACATAAGTGGGTGAAGTTTCTGATTTGGGCTGAGCTGTGCTATAATACGAGTTATCATTTTGCGCTTCATATGTCTCCCTTTGAGGTGGTTTTTGGCAGACCACCGCCATCTCTTCCTTCGTATATTGCGGGGGGAAGCGGTGGATCAATGGCTGGTTGATCGAGATAAGGTCTTGTGTTCTGTCTGTACCAATTTACAGCAAGCACAAGTCCGTATGAAGGCTTCCGCTGACAGTCATCGCAAAGAGACATGCTTTGAGGTTGGACAATGGTGTTATATTCGCTTGCAACCATATCGGCAGATTTTGGTCTCGGGTAAAAAGTTCACTAAGCTTAGTAAATGCTTTTATGGTCCCTTTAAAATCATGAAGAAGATTGGTTTGGTTGCCTATAAGCTTGACCTTCCGGAGCATTGTCAAATTCATGATGTTTTTCATGTTTCGATTTTAAAGTTCTGCCCGAATCCGGAGCAAGCTCCCCTATTGTCTCTTCCACCTTTGGTTGAGGCTAATCAACCGGTGGTGACACCTTTGGTTGTGTTGGGGTCTCGTATTGTCAAACAGGGTTCTGCGGAGGTGGTTCAATTTTTAGTACAATGGCAGGGTTTGCCGTTAGAGGAGACTTCATGGGAGGATATGAAGGCTTTTGTCAATCTATATCCTACTTTCCACCTTGAGGACAAGGTGCTATTTCGGCCGGAGGGTAATGATACAGCTAGAACAGACCTTCAGAGCATGAGAACTAGAAGAATGAGGCGCACTCCAGCAAAATTGAGGGATTATGTACTAGCAAATAAATAAATCATAAATAAATGTACATGAATACGTGTAAGTAGTTAAATAAATAGAAGTCAAAGGGAGTTGACTCTTGCTAGAAAGTATAAATAGTTGGGGAAAACCCATGCAAAGGCTAATATTGTAATTGTAAAATTTCAGAAAATAATAACATTCAAATTCCTCAGAATCTCTTTTCTATTCTCTTCCCTGTTCTAGGAGGTTGGCTGCCTCGAACTAGCTACATCTTATCAGAATCAATGTCTTGAAATTTAGTAATGTTGGACTTATGTTCTCTATTACCTATCATCTTGATAATGGTTATTGTGTAATCCGTACATAGCGTGCAGGAGTGCTGCCTTCTCATCTATCAGTCCATGTTGCCATCTTTTAAATCTTGTAATCTTTCAAGGGTTTAACCAAAATTTTGAAGTATGAAGTTGAGATATGTTGGACAGGATGAAGAAGATTGAGTTAGAATCAAGAATGGAAGGATTAGAAGTGGGAATTTCGTGGCCGAAGCCAACAGCTCTGTAACTTCGAAGCAACAGGCTACCCGTTTTTTAAGTCATTTTGCGAACAACTCAGCTCCATTTCCAAAACTTCATCACAATTTATTTACAATATAAAAAATCTAGTTGTGCTGCTTATTAGTAGCATTCATCAACAAAACACATTTTGGCAAGAAATCAAAGCGAAAAACAGAATGATACAAAAAGAAAAGGATATGAAAACTCAACTTTGGGAATGCATCCATTGTGACCGTATTCATCCTCTGTTTGAATGCAAGAACTAGCTTCCACTTCCATTACAAGTCCAAATGGAACCTCCAGTTTTGCTATTTTTTTTCTATAGAAGGAATCAGGATCTCGAGTGTCTGACGGTCTCTAGTGGAAAAAATTTGTAAGCTGCTTTCTGAATTATTTATTAGATACTATGCTTTTATTTCGAATTTATCAAACCATACATGAATTTGGTGTAAATATCTCTAGTCGAGAATTAACTTTGCTCACCATTAACAAGATAAAAGTAAACCTAAAACAAGCTAAAATTAATTATTTAAAATTAAAAGTTTGCTAAATTTAATGCTAAAATTAATTTCCCTATATAATTTCTAGTTTTATTTACCGAACATAAAAAATCCAGTGAAATTGCTACAAGTCAAATTTGTGGCGTGAGTTCCGATCCAATCAATGAGAAGTAATTTTTTTTTTTTTTATGTTTAAAGTAATATTTTTTGCTTAAAAAACTAAATTTTTTGTTTCTAAATAATGTTATGAAAAATATTGTGTATTATATGTTAATTTGAATGAAAATTATTCGACCATGAAAATTACTAATTTTTATGTCCAAAATATACATATATATTTCTCACTCATTATATTTTTGTTAGTTATATTTGTGAAGAAATGTTACATAAGATATACTGATTTGATAAAAAAAAATAATATTTTAGGGGACAGACGGACAGTTGTTGTGAGGACCTCGGGTGCTAATCTTTCTTCTTAATGGCAATCAATATTCATTACAAACCAAGAAGTAAATAAGTAAGAAACCAAAAAAATTTTAAATTTTTTTATCACATACGAGCGCGGGTGCGCCCGGGGACAGAGCGGGTGTAGTAGCCCGTAACCAAAATCAGTAATTAAGGAATTAATCATAATTACTTGAATAGAGTTCGGAGGCTCCGAAGGTAGGTTCGAAAGTTCCGAACAGGATCGGAAGCTCCGATCATATTACGTGAGGCATAACGATTGGCTAGATCGGAAGCTCCGATCACCCCTATCCGAAGTCAACAAGTGATATTTTGACACTTGGCAGATCAGGATCTTCGGAAGCTCCGATGGCAGGATCGGACGTTCCGATCGAGGATCGGAAGTTCCGATCGTTGTCTATAAATAGAGGGCCGAGGCTTCATTTCCAATTGCCAATTCCGAGTATTTTCTCTCTACTCTAGTCGTATTCGAGTTGTTCTAGCCTTCCTAGGCTTGACCCGGGAGTCGTCGAGGCGTTCGGAAGTCGTAGCAGAGTTGTGCCCAAGTTCTGGAGGCATCGACATCAAAGGGCTAACGACGGACGAAGGTATAGCTTTTGCTTTCTATAAATATTTAAGAGTATGCAATAGCTTAGTTAAGGCTTTTAGAGCACTTTAATGATAGTAGTATCATTTGGCAGTGTAGAGCAGACTATAGGCGTGGACCTAATGTTGGTAGAGCTTGCACTGATTTGAGGTACGGAAGTATTGTTCGAGATATCCTGACTGAGTATGCATGTATTATGTGACTGCATGGTTTATATGTCATTGATTTATGCTGCATTCATTTGCATACTGAGCTATCTCCTTCGAGATGTCTGTTAGTAGGGTTTTTCCCTATCCTGTTAGTGGTTGGACTTCCATCGATTTGGGTCCGGCATATCCACTTGTATTATGGTATGAGAGCCACCTCCTGAAGCGACGGCACAGCGTGCTACATACCAGGGCCCAGTCTGTCTCTGTTATCTGATCCTTGACCTCGAGTTTATAGGGAGTTCACTTTGCATGCATGTATACTCATACTCTCGTACTGAGCGTTTTATGCTCACGTCTCGTACTCTATGTTTCTGAACACCCTATTCCATGGGGCAGGTTTGCGATTAGACGAGGCGGGTGGATCCAAGAGGGGCTAGGCAGTGGTTGGTCAGCTGAAGCTTCGTCTAGGTTTTATTTCTATTATTTTGAGGTTGATACAGCTATTCGATTTGGTTGTATATGATTTGGATAAATTACAGATTCTTTTACTTGGGATTGTATAATGTTTTTAGTTTTCGCAGTTTTATTCTGATATCTGTTTAATTAAGTTAATTGCATGCCTAAGTTCTGTTAGTAGGTGATCCGGGTAAGGGTCACTACATTTATGGTATCAGAGTATGCATAGTATTCTTGGGATTTAGACTCTGCGTAAGGTAACTGTGAGGTACTTTTGTAGATGGCAGATCGTGACGACCGGAGATCTCATGGCAGTATTGGTGGGCGTTGGGGTGATGCCGATCGGGAGCCTCGTCGAGAACGGCGTCATCGTCATCATGACGACGAGCGTTTTACTGTGCGTCGATTCTTAGCTATGGGTCCTAAGCCCTTAGTTGGAGGTGAGTCTCCGGAGGATGCGGAGAACTGGTTAGACCGCATGGAGACGACTTTTCAGACTTTCAATGCACCGAGGAGCAGAAGATGAAGACCCTGGGTTATCTTCTGGATGGACGTGCGCGCAGGTGGTGGAGGTTTACTTCTCACCTTTTGTTGCGGCGAGAGGAGTGGCCACCTGGGCCGAATTCCGCACAGCTTTTCAGAAGCTGTATTTTCCTCCTGCACTCCGTCAGTCGAAGGCAGGCGAGCTTCTGAGTCTGCGACAGGGAGCCATGTCTATCGATGAGTATCAGCAAAAGTTATTTGATCTGCTATCCTATTGCCCCGAGATTGCTGACAGCTCTGGGATGAAGTATAATCTGTTCCTTCAGGGCCTTAACCCTGAGATCCATGACCGTGTGGCGGTTGGCGACGACATGTCCTACGAGGGTTTGGTGAGCCGTTGTCACGAGGCAGAGGACAGCATTCGGCAGAACAGGTCTTTCCCTCAGTCGAGGCCTGCTAGTTCTTTGGGTCCCCGCGCCCAATCTTTCAAGAAGTCTGGATCTACTTCTTCCTCTGGTTCTGGAGGTGTTGTTCGTTTCGGTAAGAAGGACAAGTGTGATCACTGTGGGAAGAACCATCCATCCGACAAGTGCCATAGAGCTTCTGGAGCTTGTTTCCGTTGTGGAGAGACTGGTCATATCCGGAGAGATTGTCCACTATCTGGGGGAGGCGGTTCAGGATCTGGTTCAGGATCTGGTTCTTAGGCCACCGTACAGCAGAGGTCGCAGGGACAGCCTGCTGGGAGTTCTCATTTGAGGCCACGAGCTTCTGGCCAGGTGTTTGCCCTGAGACATGATCAGGCAGTGGAGGAGAATGAGAAAGTCATCGCAGGTTCATTTTTGCTTTATGGTATACCTGCTCTTGTACTTATTGACACTGGTGCATCTCATTCCTTCATTTCTGCACGTTTTGTTAAGAGGCATAAGTTACCATGCATTGCACAAGACGTAGTGATGTCTATTTCTACTCCGACGGGCCAATCTGCTTTGGCTAAGCGTCTAGTGATGGGTTGCCCTTTAGAGTTCGAAGGGAACATTCTGTTAGCGAATCTCATGGTCCTGGCGATGGACGACTTTGATTGCATTCTGGGAATAGATATGTTGACTACCTATCGAGCTTCAGTGGACTGGTATCAGAGATTAGTACGCTTTCATCCGAAGGGGAGTGAGAGCTGGTTTTTCTATGGTGAGGGAGCGCGACCCCCGATGGCTTTAGTATCAGCTTTGAGAGTCTGTCGAGCTCTAGAGTCTGGCGGGGAATTCTACCTTATCTATGGAGTTGATTTGTCCGCTGAGAGCATTGGGATAGAGAGCATTCCTGTTGTGAATGAATTTCCAGATGTATTTCCTGATGAGATTCCGGGTTTTCCTCCTGCTAGGGAAGTCGAGTTTGGCATAGAGTTGATGCCGGGTACTTCACCTATTTCTCGAGCACCGTATCGTCTGGCTCCGTCAGAGATGCGTGAATTGAAGAATCAGCTACAGGATCTTTTGTACAAGGGGTACATTCGTCCTAGTGTATCTCCTTGGGGAGCTTCTGTTCTTTTTGTAAAGAAAAAGGATGGGTCGATGCGGCTGTGCATTGACTATCGGCAGCTGAATTGAGTCACTGTGAAGAACAAGTATCCGTTGCCTCGTATTGATGACTTGTTTGATCAGCTGCAGGGCACGTCAGTTTACTCCAAGATTGACTTGAGATCTGGGTATCATCAGTTGAGAGTCTGTGATCAGGACGTAGCCAAGACTGCATTCCGTACTCGCTATGGGCATTACGAGTTTCTAGTAATGCCATTTGGTTTGACTAATGCGCCGGCTATATTCATGGATCTGATGAACCGTGTCTTCAGGGAGTATTTGGACAAGTTTGTCGTGGTCTTCATTGACGACATATTGTTGTATTCGCGTAATACGAAAGAGCATGTTTCTCACTTACGGTTGGTACTACAGACTCTTCGAGATGAATAGTTGTACGCCAAGCTGAGCAAGTGTGAGTTCTGGATGGATAGAGTGGTCTTTCTTGGACATATCATATCCAGGGAGGGGATTTCTGTTGATCCAAGCAAGATTGAAGCGGTACTTAATTGGTCGCGTCTGACGATAGTTGCTGAGATCCGTAGTTTTCTGGGTCTAGCAGGGTATTATCGTCGCTTCATTCTGAACTTCTCTCAGTTAGCTCGACCGTTGACGCAGCTTACCCGCAAGGGTGTGGATTTCGAGTGGTCCTCCGAGTGTGAGGAGAATTTCTGTGAGCTTCGACGGCAGTTGACTTCTGCGCCGGTGTTGGCACTACCGTCAGGATCTGGAGGGTATGTGGTATACACTGATGCTTCTCTTCAGGGGTTAGGTTATGTTATGACTCAGAATGGGCATGTGATCGCATACGCTTCTAGACAGCTGAAGCTTCACGAGGACAACTATCCAGTCCATGATTTGGAATTGGCAGCCATTGTGTTCGCTTTGAAGATCTGGCGTCATTATCTATATGGCGAGAAATTTGAGATCTTCACCGACCATAAGAGTCTCAAGTATTTGTTCACTCAGGCGGAGTTGAACATGAGGCAGAGACGTTGGATGGACTTGCTTAAGGACTATGATTGCGAGATTAAGTACCATCCGGAAGCTGCTAATCTCACCGCTGATGCTTTGAGTCGCAAGGTGCGACTATCCGCACTTCAGACTTGTTCGATGTCTAGTGCGATCAGTGACTGTTGTACTTCAGGTACCTTCAAGCATAAGAAAGGTATGCAGAGTATCCAGATGTTTGCGATATTATCTGAGCCAGCCTTGTATTCGTGGATCCGAGATGCTCAGATGTCTGATTCAAAGACCCAGCGTTTAGCTCGTCTAGCTAACGAGGGTAGCTCGTCTGGATTTCATTATCAGTCAGATGGCTTTCTGTGTTTGTCTGGTAGGCTTGTGATTCCGCAGAATGAAGAGTTGCGAGAGGAGATTTTGTCTCAGGCACATCGCACTAAGTTGAGTATTCATCCTGGGAGCAACAAGATGTACAAGGATCTACGTACTCGTTTCTGGTAGAAGGGTATGAAACGCAGTGTTTATCAGTTTGTTTCGAGATGTTTGGTGTGTCAACAGGTCAAAGTAGAGCACCGACGACCTGGAGGATTGCTTCACAGTTTGCCTATTCCTGAATGGAAATGAGAGTTTATCACAATGGACTTTGTGACCCATTTGCCGGTATCCCTGAGGAACTGTGATGCTATCTGGGTTATAGTGGACCCACTCACCAAGTCAGCGCATTTCATTGCCTATAGCCGAGAGTACTCTGTGGATCGCATGGCACGGATGTATATTCAGGAGATCGTTCGACTTCATAGAGTGCCTGTGAGCATTGTCAGCGATCGGGACCCCAGGTTCACTTCTAGATTCTGGGGGAGTGTTCAGCGTGCGATGGGTACTACTCTTAGTTTGAGTACTGCCTATCATCCGGAGACTGATGGTCAGTCAGAGCGCACTATCCGTACTTTGGAGGATATGCTTAGAGCGTGCGTCATGGATTTTGGTTCAGCCTGGCAGGATCATTTGCCATTGATCGAGTTCGCGTACAACAACAGCTATCATACTAGTATTGGGATGACACTTTTTGAGGCGTTGTACGGGCGACGTTGTCGTACTCCACTCTTCTGGGAAGAATTGGGGGAGATACAGGCTGAGGGACCGGAGCTTATCCAGCAGGCGGTAGACATTGTTGATCAGATTAAGAAACGGAGCGGTATACATTGTTGATCAGATCAAGAAACGGATTAAGACTGCACAGGATCGTCAGGCCAGCTATGCTAATATCAAGCGTAGGCCTTTGCAGTTCGATGTCGGGGAGAAAGTGTTTCTGAGAGTGTCACCTTTCCTCAAGATTCTCAGATTTGGCCTTAAGGGCAAGTTATCTTCCAGGTTTATCGGTCCGTTTGAAATCTTGGAGAGCATTGGCGATTTGGCTTATCGACTAGCTTTGCCACCGCATCTATCTAGTATTCACGACGTGTTCCACGTATCTCTGTTGCGACGGTATGTGGCGGATGAATCTCATATTCTGCAGCGGTCTGAGGTTCAGATGGACAAGGATTTGACTTATGTTGAGAAACCTATTCGTATCCTGGATTATAAGGATAAGGTTTTGCGGAACAAAGTCATACCTCTGGTTTTGGTTCAGTAACAGCGTCGAGGCACTGAGGAAGCTACTTGGGAGCTTGAGGACAGGATGCGTGAAGATCATCCTGTGTTGTTTTGATTTCATTCTTAAGTTGTATTCAGTTGCAAACCCTGTAAACGTTTGATTTGAATAAAGAATGTTTCTGATTTCTATATTACATTCAGTACTTAAGATCTGATTTCGAGGACGAAATATCTTAAGTGGGGGAGAATGTAGTAGCCCGTAACCAAAATCAGTAATTAAGGAATTAATCATAATTACTTTAATAGAGTTCGGAGGCTCCGAAGGTAGGTTCGGAAGTTCCGAACAGGATCGAAAGCTCCGATGCAGGATCGGAAGCTCCGATCATATTACGTCATGCATGACGATTGGCTAGATCGGAAGCTCCGATCAGGATCGGAAGCTCCGATCACCCCTATCCGAAGTCAACAAGTGATATTTTGACACGTGGTAGATCAGGATCTTCGGAAGCTCCGATGGCAGGATCGGACGTTCAGATCGAGGATCGGAAGTTCCGATCGTTGTCTATAAATAGAGGGCCGAGGCTTCATTTCCAATTGCCAATTCTGAGTATTTCCTCTTTACTCTAGTCGTATTCGAGTTGTTTTAGCCTTCCTAGGCTTGACCCGGGAGTCGTCGAGGCATTCGGAAGTCGTAGCAGAGTTGTGCCCAAGTTCTGGAGGCATCGACATCAAAGAGCTAACGACAGACGAAGGTATAGCTTTTGCTTCCTATACATATTTAGGAGTATGTAATAGCTTAGTTAAGGCTTTTAGAGCACTTTAATGATAGTAGTATCATTTGGCAGTATAGAGCAGACTATAGGCGTGGACCTAGAGTTGGTAGAGCTTGCACTGATTTGAGGTACGGAAGTACTGTTCGAGATATCCTGACTGAGTATGCATGTATTATGTGACTGCATGGTTTATATGTCATTGATTTATGCTGCATTCATTTGCATACTGAGCTATCTCCTTCGAGATGTCTGTTAGTAGGGTTTTTTCCTATCCTTATAGTGGTTGGACTTCCATCGACTTGGGTCCGGCATATCCACTTGTATTATGGTATGGGAGCCACCTCCTGAAGCGACAGCACAACGTGCTACATACCAGGGCCCGGTCTGTCTCTATTATCTGATCCTTGACCTCGAGTTTATAGGGAGTTCACTTTGCATGCATGTATACTCATACTCTCATACTGAGCATTTTATGCTCACGTCTCGTACTCTGTGTTTCTGGACACCCTATTCCATGGGGCAGGTTTGCGATTGGATGAGGCGGGTGGATCCAAGAGGGGCTAGGCAGTGGTTGGTCAGCTGGAGCTTCGTCTAGGTTTTATTTCTGTTATTTTGAGGTTGATACAGCTATTCGATTTGGTTGTATATGATTTGGATAAATTACAGATTATTTTACTTGGGATTGTATAATGTTTTTAGTTTCCGCAGTTTTATTCTGATATCTGTTTAATTAAGTTAATTGCATGCCTAAGTTCTATTAGTAGGTGATCCGGGTAAGGGTCACTACAGCGGGTGCGCCCGGAGTGGCAGAAACTTTTCTTCAACAGGGCGCACCCCAGCGCGGGTGCGCCCGACGACCAGAAAACTTTCCAACATAACTTCTTTTGCTGTCAAAGCTTGTCCTTAATCCGAATCATCAAAAATCAACTCCAAAATAGAGTTTATCAATTCTAAAACATGCATATATACATGTAGAAAATCTCAAGCATCAAATCATGCGTTTATTACATTAAACGAATAACATAAAAGCATGAAACGATAAGCTACACTAAGTCTCAAAAGTGAACTTCTAAATCACAAGTTTCATGTCATGTTCGATGCTATCTAAATATCATTCTTCAGCTTAAACCCGAGTCCACACATGCTAAGTCTCGCTCCCGAGCTATCATCGTCATCTCAGACTAGCTCCTGTCCCATCTATTTCAATGCACACATACAAAACAAAGCAACAGCCGGATAAACTCCGGTGAGAAAACATTCCCAGTATAATCGACATATAAATGCGTTACATAAACTCATATCGACTCTAAAGATAATCGACTCAACAATAGATTAAACAATGCATATCTCGCTCAGGAATTTATTCTTATATCATCGATGCCATCAAGATTCGTAACCGATCTTGATATGGATATCCATATATCGTAGTCATTCTGGACTAGAAAATAAGGTCGCCTCAGACCTTGGCATAGAATCAATTCGTATCATCATCGTATCATAATCATATAAACTCAAACTCAAAGATCTACTACCTAATATGGATCGACAACATCGAAATCAAATCAAAACATAAACAAGTATGTGATTTTTGCGGGACAACTCAAGAATAGTCGTTCTTGAGTTTCAAATCACTGACTCGCAATGTCTTCATTATACCTTCGTATTTCTTTGGTTTTGAATGCTTCAAATCTGAAACATAGCATCAAAACATTCATATCAAACTTCATTCTATTCAATCATTTCAGAATCGAATCAAAATCAACAATATATCTTCAATCAACATCATGTCAAACCTCACTTCTTCTTCTTCGGTTTGAATTCAACGTTCTTGAGTCTTTAGCCTTCGAAACTAGTCTGAAATGGAAGAATAAAATTGCTACAACATCAATAATATCTCCAATAACATCTCAGCTCAATCATCGGCTTGCAAAATGGTCTCAAAACATTAATCGACGGCATAGCGATTGAAAATCGGTAACCGACGACATATCGAAATCAATTCTAACTTCATAACCATGCTACACAACCTCATACCAGCTTCAACACCTCATAAACTACTCGAATTCAACAGGTATATATTCAAATCTAAGCTGGACATCTTCATAATAGCATACAATATCAAATCATTGAACCGTTTTCGATATCGAACCAAATAAAATCTCAAGAACACAAATAGACACATAAAATCGGATGTCTGGTTTATAATCTATTCAAAACCTTGATAACTCATAGAAATACTTACATCAAATCGAAGTCCTCGTCTCAAGGATTTCAGAACAATTTTCGGAATTAAAATCAGACGATCGGATCAAAAGTTACAGCGATTTGAAAAATCAAAAATCAAAGGAAAACGAAGAGGGTTTCGGCCTCTGTTCCAAATTCTGAATTCTTTTTCATTCAAGCATGTATACATCTGATTATTTATAATAAAATCGGATAACTTCAGATAAAATTGCAATTTACTCCCTGAAACTTCATAAATTGCAATTCAGTCCTCAACCTTATTTTTAATTCAATTTCAATTCTAAATAATTTAAGAATATTAGAATTTAAATCAAAACTCTAAATATTCTCAAATTAAATATACTCAGATTAAAATTAAATAAATTCGGATTAAATTCAATAATCCCGGCCTTTTGCACTTCATCCCTTGAAACTTCGATATTTCAAATCAGTCTCTGATCGGGTTTCACCTTCGAATTAAATTATATTCATTATTGAACCTTGGAATTTAATCTTAAATTCCATAAATATTCAAATCGACTATTTAATCTTTTAATTTAAGAATTTCCGGAATTTAAATCTCAAAATCTGTAAATTCTCAAATTAAATATTTTCGGCTCGGAAATTAAGTTTATAATTTCCATAACTTCTCAAATCAATATTTGCCCAAAATATGGAATTTAATTCTCAAATCTCATCATTAATAATTTAATATTTTCGGGCCTTACAATTCCTCTCCTCTAAGGAATGATTTCGTCCTCGAAATCATATTCAATCGAAATATCATGTCTGATAGACTGAAAAATCCTCTAAAGTGATTCTCACTTCAATCATATAACTCTGATCTTCGTATCTCATCTCTTCATCTCTTATCAGATTATCTCTTATAATCTGCGTCTATTCTCTTGTCCTTTAATTAATTGAAAAGACTTCTTTCTGAGTTGTTTCTCTCCTTAATCAAGGATCTGTCGAATATTCGACTTAGCTCAGAATCTCTTCGATATCTATTTTATCTAATTAAAGCACATAGGAAGAATCTACTGATATTTCCTTCACTTAGATATGTGGAACAAGTTAGATCCATCATATCAAGCTGAAAATAATAAATCTTTCAATCAAATCATCAATTATGTCTACCATCTCGGTCAGTGAAATTCAGCTTCAGTGATGACTTGGTTTCTTTCTCTATATCATTATATGCTCTGCATAGAACATATATCAAATCTACATTGTCATTCTGTTCATCGCTTCAAGATATGTATCTACCATTCATATTCGGAATCTGTATCTCAAACACTGCTCTTTCTCTATTCTGAATCGAATGATATTTCAAGAATAACTTTTTCGCATAATTAATAAGTTTCAGCTATTAAAAGTTATACCTATCATTCCATTGTTAACTCTGTTTCTTCTTCTCTGTTCTCATTTTGTACATATCCATATTCGTAATCTTTGTGTATCTCAAATCACATCTGATCTGATATCGAATACTTCTGTAATATATTCCAACACAAAGAAATCTAATTTTCCTTCTCATCATATCATCAAAGCATTATCTCAATATCGACTCATTAGCTGTTACAGGAATCATCATAATCATCAAGTGGCAATATATCAAATCAATTAATACCGAATCAGGTATTACAGTTCTGAGTATATCCTCAAAGTCTAGAAAATCAACTCAGATAATCTATCGATCAGAGAATGGTATAATGCAATCACATATAACTAAACATTCAGAACATCAATCAATCGATGCCACAATCTATCAAAGAAATCTCAAGTCTCTATCTTGACAATAGGTTTCAATAATTCCTGTAATCTCATCATATCATTAATTCGTAACAGATCTGAATAGATAGCTATTATTCACATCTCATACAGCGTATTCTAAAAAATCTAATTAGTCTATTCGGACTATTCATTAATCATAGAATAATATGTTGTATTCACAGATTTCAAATCACTCAGAGCTGAGATAATCTATATCATATTCGATATACTTTATTCTTGTAATTTGATTCATCTGCCCTGACTATCCTTCAAGGATAATATGTAATACTTTCACATCAAAAAGTACTCAGAGTTTTAGCGACTCCAAATCATAATTCAATAGTAAACCTATTGTCTCAATATGACACAATAATCCTTGGCTTACTATGTAATCTCACAACAATTCGGATCACAAATCAGTGATCTGATCCTCAGTCATATCATCTTATGCAGTAATGTAAATCAAGCTGATTATAAGTCATATCACAGTATTCAGTAATTCAACTCAATTCAATCATCACTACCACAATTTACATCAAGCATACTGCTTCATCTTGGTAGTTTCGCAAAATATTCTTTCAAATCATGATCTCATTCCAATTCTGGAGTTTCTAAACTGTCATTGAACCAATCTAGTCAATGATTTTCAACTTCATCAAAATTCTTTCTATACGTTTAGCTTCTAAAACGTACTAATTCGGTTACATCTGTTCGCTTTATCTTCTGATAAAACAATTATTGGATGAATATTGAATTCATTGTTGTGCATTTCTTTCAAAATTTGATATTTTTTTCGGAAACATCAAGAACAATCAGCACAATCAAATAATCAATCACAAGAAAATTCATCCATTATGATCTGAGGCTTCAATTCATATCTCAATCTGACATTCTTTATCGAATTCTAATCGCGGTGATTTACTTTCTGTGTTTCTTTCATCTTCTAAACAATTATGGCGCATTTCAAATAAAAAATCATTCTGATTGGTTATGTATTCGTCTGAATACTTAAACCTACACAGAAATTTGTAATCAATCGATCGAAAGCCTATTTCATTCCTCATTTCTATCTCCCAAGTACTGATAATTCATACAATGTAACCCAAAATCTGGATAATATTCTACTTCTTCTAACATTTACGAGTCAACAATCTCAAAATACGCTGAAATTTCCATCAAAGAATCAATAATTCTCAAAATCAAAAGAAATGAGTCAAGATTGAGAAATATCTCAATCAGGGTCATCCATAATCAAATCTTCTGGATAACAAACTCTGCTAAGTGAAAACAACTCATTTGCAATTCATAACTCAAAGAGAGTGAATAAATTTTGACTCTATGAATAAAGAATGAGAGCCAATCAATATCGATTGAGGTTGAATAACAAAAACCCCTAAATCGATTTCAAACAATTCAAGAATCATATCTCCAATTGATGTAATCGATTCAGCATAATCAAAGAAAAGACTCGACTGCAACTGATTTTCATATCATCATTTATCTTATGAACCTCAAAAGCAGTATTCAATTCATCAACTCATCAATTCGCTATTAAATTCTTACTGGAACATATCTACAATCTCTACTCATTGGCATATCTATCAATACTGGCTTAGATCTTGAACATATCTAGTGCATAGAATATTTTTGTTTCGGGACATTTCTGTAATCAAACACAATAGATCAAACCGAAATCAAAGAATCTTAATTTCTAGATCCCATATCATATCATCATATTCAAATGCACATTATGTTCTTTCTGATCTAATTTATCGCTTCTTATTATCAATCTTCTGATAATCTGTACTTGATTATTGCATCATCATCTATCATGCAACATAAACAGATATCTTACTACGAACAAAATCATGTTCAGTTTCATTTCATCGAAGCAGTAGTTCAATTCTTCAATTCAATTCACAAATTCTCTTTTCTGATACAGAGGTGGAAATATAATAAGCTTTCACCTATCATATATCTCTCGCACCAATAACATAAACAGGTTAAAACAAAATAAATCTGTTACCTGTAATTCTCATTCTCAGGTGCAATTTCATTCTGATCCTCTGTATATTTCTGGAACTGTTCTTCATTCAAATCTTCTCAGAATCTAATTTGCTTCGAACATATTCTAGCACATTTGCTAGAAATATCTTTACACTGATTGATAGGATATATCCCTTCACAATGAGTGTAATCATTTTTATCATACTCTGCATTCAGACTCAGATAAATCTGTCTCAGTCTGTTAGAGTGAAAGAACTAATTTCATTTCGGTTTCTTCATATCTGCTCGGGAATATAAATTGTAGTTAAAGTTGTAATTATCTCACAAATTGTGGTTGGTACTGCAGACTCTTCGAGATGAGCAGTTGTACGCCAAGATGAGCAAGTGTGAGTTCTGAATGGATCGAGTGGTCTTTCTTGGCCATATCATATCCAGGGAAGGGATTTCTGTTGATCCAAGAAAGATTGAGGCGGTGCTTAATTGGTCGCGTCCGATGACGGTTGCTGATGTAACACCCGGAAATTTTAATACGTGAATTCGCATGCATAATTAGGGAAATTAATTATTTAAAAATTTATATTTGGGTTAAATGACATTTATGTGAATTATATGCATGATTAAAATTTATTTTTAGCATTTAACCCATAATTATTGTATTTTTAGATTTTTAAGAATTTTATTGAGTGGATTGCGTAGACGGGACCGTGGACGGACGAGATGCCAAAATATTTAGCCAAAAATATTTTATGAGTTTTTGAGCCTTAAAATATTATTTTAAGGTATTGTGTCAAGAAAATTTTAGTATTTAATTATATATTAATTTAAGAATTGATTTTTGGCCAAAATAAGTCATTTTAAGGACTTTTATTAATATTTAAAAATTCCCTAATTTGATATTTCGGGATTTAATATTTTTCCATCAGATTATTATTATTTATTTAGGGTTTTAAATATTTAATTAGACATAATTTTATTCCTAAATTAATATCCTATTTTTTTATTCTATTTAATTTATTTAAAACCTAAAACCTACCCTACCAATGGAAACCCATCAGCCGACTTCACCCATCCCCTTCACTCCCATTCTCTCGTTCCAGTAGGTTTCAAGCCCCCATAGCCGATCCAACCAAGCTCCACCTTTGAAGGTTTTTGGTCCGTTCGTCGTCCCGGAGTCCCGTAAACGCATCAATCGTTGTCAAATAATTATCAAAGGCATGTCTATTCCTTCGTTTGAACACCATATACGCTACTATGCACGCATGATGGATTTATTTCAGATTAGTATCATGAACTTTTCGATTTATGCATGTAGGTAAGGTTTTGGATGTGTGTTGATGATTTGTTCACTCATGGCTCACGTTTTTAATTGCATGGTTCGGTCCAGAGGCTAGGGCTCGGTCCAGGGGGGTCCTAGGGTGCCTTCGAGTCAAGCATGGTCTGCTGGGTTAGACTGGAATGGGCTAGGGTTGATCTGATGCATGGGTGTTGTTGGGGGTGACACTGCATGGCTTGGGGAAAGAAGCCATCGGCTTCTGGGTTAGGGACCATGGCTCGGGCTGAGCCATGGTGGGTTAGGACCGCCCAGACGTGGGCTACGTCTGGGCGGTGGCGCTCCGGCCATGGGCGGCCGGAGCCGGCCGGCAGCAGGCCATGAAGGCCTGCTGCACACGGCCGAAAGGAAGAGGGGAAGGGGGTTCGGGTTTGGGTAGTGGCTGGGGCTGGGCCGGGTCTGGGTGGTCTGGGTCGGGTCAGTAGGGTATAGGGTCGGGTCAGGTAGGTCCGGGTCCGGGCTAGGTGGGCCGGGCTCGAGTATTTTAATTTTAAAATGTTTAATGTTTTAATTGGTTTTAGGCCATTTAATTAGAAATAAAATTATTTGGGCTTCCAAATAATTTTATTTGGGATTTTTAAATTATTTTTAAGTTAACCCAATAATTTTATGGGCCGTGGGCCCATCGAAATTTTTGGGCTAGTCAGTGATTTTATTGGGTCAGTCTAGGAATTTTTATGAATTAATTAGTTATTGGGCCTAAATATTTTTATTTAAGCCCAATAACATTTAAGTATTTTATTTTAGTAAAAATTATAATTTTTAAAATTATTTATTAATTATGGGCTTTAAGTTAAGATTAATGGGCCTAGATGAGTGATCAGCAGTCTGGACCAATCCATGAAAAAAAATAAATAAGTCCGGAATATATATTTAATTATTTTATGCATGAAATTCATATTTTAGTATAAGTATATTTATTATAAAAAATAAATTAAATATATATTACGGACAAATTTTCAGTGCATGCATACATGAAATATTTTATGATGTGTTTATGATTAAGAATTGAGCATGTAAAATATTTTTATGGAAATTGAAGTGATGTGACAGCACAGAGGTGGTTTACCACCGGCACAGAGGTAGTTCTACTACCGGCATAGAAGTGGTTTTACCACTGGCACAGAGGTAGTTTACTACCGGCATAGAGGTGGATTTATCCACCGCCACGTACGATGGTTCTTTAGACTGATCAGTCGGCACAGTTATTAGTCACATTCATGGATATGACCATACTCAGTTTATATGTTTATGACATGCTCAATTATGTTATGTATGATGAAGAAAGTTATGTTATGTTTATGATTTATGATTCAGCATTTATGTTATGAAAAATGTTTCCATGCATGCTCATGTACATGTATATGTATTAGTATCTACGTGATGCATTATTTTAACCCTTGTTATAAAGGATTAGACATGTTGAGCCTCTAGGCTCACTACGCTTATATGGTGCAGGTGAGTATGATGTAGCTCCTACCGGTGGCGAGGACGTATGAGCGAGCATGGCAGTGGCCCCGTGACCGTCTCGCTAGGATTTTATTTATGCACGAGTTATATATTCAGGATATTTTTATGTTTTCAGTGGTTATGATTAATTATTGATTTTTCATGATTTTAGTAGACATAAGTTATAAATTTTTACTATAGACATTATTTTATCTATTGCATGACTCAAGATTTTATCAAATAACTGTTTATTATTTTTATTTTTGTTAATTAAGCGAGTTATTATTTGTAATATTATTTTTAATGTTTATACATATATGTATGGGCGTATATGTATATAGTATTAAAAAAAAAAAAAAGTTTTTCCGCATTTAGTAGTACTAGGCGTTTCAATTGGTATCAGAGCACGGTCCTTGGAGGGTGTTCATCTGCCACGTGAAGCTCAGAAATCCTGCTACTGGTCTGTAAGTTTTAAATGTTTTAATAAGATTTAGAAGGAGCATATGTATTAATTTTAAGTATTTCATGTTCAGTAAGACTTTTGAAACCCTTAGTTATGCATTGCGATTTACGTAAAGAAATATGGGGTGGTGCAGAATGCCTCTGAGACCAGTTAACAGGCGTGGGAGATCCCCCCCTCCGCAGAATCCTCTTTCAGCATTGGAGCAGGCCAATGCGAATATGATGGCTGGGATTACTGCTCTGTTGGAGCAGCAGGCGGCACGTCCGAGGCTTTCACATGATGAGGATGTGGCTGAGCGGTTCCAGAAGAAGGGACCAAAGGAGTTTACAGGCACCACTGATCCGCTCATTGCTGAGGGGTGGATTCGATCATTGGAGTCTATATTTGACTATATGGGGATTACAGATGCTGATAGGGTCAAGTGTGCGGTGTATATGATGAGGGGGGATGCAGCCTCTTGGTGGGAAGGCGCTGTTAGGGGCGTGAACCTACCTACTTTGACGTGGATAGAGTTCAGACGTATGTTCTATGTCAAGTATTTTACTGAGGATGTGCGCAGCCGTATGATCCGGGAGTTCATGAGTCTCCGCCAGGGGGACAAGTCTGTGGTGGAGTACATCACACAGTTCGAGAGAGGATGTCGCTTTGTGCCCCTTATTGCTGACAGTGCATCGGATAAATTGAGACAGTTTGTTGATGGGTTACGGGCTGACATTAAGCATGACGTCCGCATGTTGGATGTCGCTACTTATGAGGCTGCAGTTAGTAGAGCATTGCGCTCTGAGGAGGGGAGAAGAGATATACAGAAGGAACAGCAGCGTAAGAGACAGTTCCAGCTGGAATCTTATCAACCATCTTCGCTACCACCCATAAAGAAACAGTTCACAGGGCCATCTAAGGACCTTAACCAGCAGAGTCAGCAGGGTCAGCAGCAGCAGCAACAGAGGGGCGGGGCCCCTAAGTCAGGAGGAGTACCATTTTGCCCGAAGTGTCAGAAACCACATTCGGGTCTGTGCCTGAGTGGGTCGAATGTGTGTTTCCATTGCAAGGAACCGGGGCACATGTCCATGAATTGTCCCAGGAAGAAGAACACCACAGGGAGGGTGTTTGTCATGCAAGCAGCTGAGGCGGACCCAAACACCTCTTTGATCACCGGTATGCCATAACTTATTCTTTTAAGGGACCTTTGGTGAAGTTAAAAATATTTTGTTTATCAGAGTGCGCAGCAGAAGCATGACTTTTGGAATACCGAAACTTGGGAACTAGCTAGATAGGCGTGGATTTAGTAAATAGGATTTTGAGAGACTCCGCTATGGATTTTGATCAGTCGAATTTCGAGGACGAAATTCAATTTAAGGGGGGGAGAATTGTAACACCCGGAAATTTTAATACGTGAATTCGCATGCATAATTAGGGAAATTAATTATTTAAAAATTTATATTTGGATTAAATGACATTTATGTGAATTATATGCATGATTAAAATTTATTTTTAGCATTTAACCCATAATTATTGTATTTTTAGATTTTTAAGAATTTTATTGAGTGGATTGCGTAGACGGGACCGTGGACGGACGAGATGCCAAAATATTTAGCTAAAAATATTTTATGAGTTTTTGAGCCTTAAAATATTATTTTAAGGTATTGTGTCAAGAAAATTTTAGTATTTAATTATGTATTAATTTTAGAATTGATTTTTGGCCAAAATAAGTCATTTTAAGGAATTTTATTAACATTTAAAAATTCCCTAATTTGATATTTCGGGATTTAATATTTTTCCATCAGATTATTATTATTTATTTAGGGTTTTAAATATTTAATTAGACATGATTTTATTCCTAAATTAATATCCTATTTTTTTATTCTATTTAATTTATTTAAAACCTAAAACCTACCCTACCAATGGAAACCCATAAGCCGACTTCACCCATCCCCTTCACTCCCATTCTCTCGTTCCAGTAGGTTTCAAGCCCCCATAGCCGATCCAACCAAGCTCCACCTTTGAAGGTTTTTGGTCCGTTCGTCGTTTCGGAGTCCCGTAAACGCATCAATCGTTGTCAAATAATTATCAAAGGCATGTCTATTCCTTCGTTTGAACACCATATACGCTACTATGCACGCATGATGGATTTATTTCAGATTAGTATCATGAACTTTTCGATTTATGCATGTAGGTAAGGTTTTGGATGTGTGTTGATGATTTGTTCACTCATGGCTCACGTTTTTAATTGCATGGTTCGGTCCAGAGGCTAGGGCTCGGTCCAGGGGGGTCCTAGGGTGCCTTAGAGTCAAGCATGGTCTGCTGGGTTAGACTGGAATGGGCTAGGGTTGATCTGATGCATGGGTGTTGTTGGGGGTGACACTGCATGGCTTGGGGAAAGAAGCCATCGGCTTCTGGGTTAGGGACCATGGCTCGGGCTGAGCCATGGTGGGTTAGGACCGCCCAGACGTGGGCTACGTCTGGGCGGTGGCGCTCCGGCCATGGGCGGCCGGAGCCGGCCGGCAGCAGGCCATGAAGGCCTGCTGCACACGGCCGAAAGGAAGAGGGGAAGGGGGTTCGGGTTTGGGTAGTGGCTGGGGCTGGGCCGGGTCTGGGTGGTCTGGGTTGGGTCAGTAGGGTCTAGGGTCGGGTCAGGTAGGTCCGGGTCCGGGCTAGGTGGGCCGGGCTTGAGTATTTTAATTTTAAAATGTTTAATGTTTTAATTGGTTTTAGGCCATTTAATTAGAAATAAAATTATTTGGGCTTCCAAATAATTTTATTTGGGCTTTTTAAATTAATTTTAAGTTAACCCAATAATTTTATGGGCCGTGGGCCCATCGGAATTTTTGGGCTAGTCAGTGATTTTATTGGGTCAGTCTAGGAATTTTTATGAATTAATTAGTTATTGGGCCTAAATATTTTTATTTAAGCCCAATAACATTTAAGTATTTTATTTTAGTAAAAATTATAATTTTTAAAATTATTTATTAATTATGGGCTTTAAGTTAAGATTAATGGGCCTAGATGAGTGATCAGCAGTCTGGACCAATCCATGAAAAAAAATAAATAAGTCCGGAATATATATTTAATTATTTTATGTATGAAATTCATATTTTAGTATAAGTATATTTATTATGAAAAATAAATTAAATATATA
Source organism: Henckelia pumila (assembly GCF_033568475.1). Taxonomy (NCBI): domain Eukaryota; kingdom Viridiplantae; phylum Streptophyta; class Magnoliopsida; order Lamiales; family Gesneriaceae; genus Henckelia; species Henckelia pumila. The sequence goes on along the minus strand of NC_133123.1, from coordinate 142,847,813 downwards.
TTACGGACAAATTTTCAGTGCATGCATACATGAAATATTTTATGATGTGTTTATGATTAAGAATTGAGCATGTAAAATATTTTTATGGAAATTGTAGTGATGTGACAGCACAGAGGTGGTTTACCACCGGCACAGAGGTAGTTCTACTACCGGCATAGAAGTGGTTTTACCACTGGCACAGAGGTAGTTTACTACCGGCATAGAGGTGGATTTATCCACCGCCACGTACGATGGTTCTTTAGACTGATCAGTCGGCACAGTTATTAGTCACATTCATGGATATGACCATACTCAGTTTATATGTTTATGACATGCTCAATTATGTTATGTATGATGAAGAAAGTTATGTTATGTTTATGATTTATGATTCAGCATTTATGTTATGAAAAATGTTTCCATGCATGCTCATGTACATGTATATGTATTAGTATCTACGTGATGCATTATTTTAACCCTTGTTATAAAGGATTAGACATGTTGAGCCTCTAGGCTCACTACGCTTATATGGTGCAGGTGAGTATGATGTAGCTCCTACCGGTGGCGAGGACGTATGAGCGAGCATGGCAGTGGCCCCGTGACCGTCTCGCTAGGATTTTATTTATGCACGAGTTATATATTCAGGATATTTTTATGTTTTCAGTGGTTATGATTAATTATTGATTTTTCATGATTTTAGTAGACATAAGTTATAAATTTTCACTATAGACATTATTTTATCTATTGCATGACTCAAGATTTTATCAAATAACTGTTTATTATTTTTATTTTTGTTAATTAAGCGAGTTATTATTTGTAATATTATTTTTAATGTTTATACATATATGTATGGGCGTATATGTATATAGTATTAAAAAAAAAAAGTTTTTCCGCATTTAGTAGTACTAGGCGTTTCAGCTGAGATCCGTAATTTTTTGGGTCTAGCAGGATATTATCGTCGCTTCATTCTGAACTTCTCTCAACTAGCTCGACCTTTGATGCAGCTTACCCGCAAGAGTATGGATTTCGAGTGGTCCTCCGAGTGTGAGGAGAATTTTTGTGAGCTTTGACGGCGGTTGACTTCTGCGCCGATGTTGGCATTACCGTCAGGATCTGGAGGGTATGTGGTATACACTGATGCTTCTCTTCAGGGGTTAGTTTGTGTCCTGACTCAGAATAGGCATGTGATCACGTACGCTTCTAGACAGCTGAAGTTTCACGAGGACAACTACCCAGTCCATGATTTGGAGTTAGCAGCCATTGTGTTCGCTTTGAAGATCTAGCGTCATTATCTGTATGGCGAGAAATTTGAGATCTTCACCGACCATAAGAGTCTCAAGTATTTGTTCACTCAGGCGGAGTTGAACATGAGGCAGAGACGTTGGATGAACTTTCTTAAGGACTATGATTGCAAGATTAAGTACCATCTGGGAGCTGCTAATCTCACCACTGATGCATTGAGTCGCAAGGTGCAACTATCCGCACTTCAGACTTGTTCGATGTCTAGTGCGATCAGTGACTGTTGTACTTCGGGATATACCTTCAAGCATAAGAAAGGTATGCAGGGTATCCAGATGTTTGCAATATTATCTGAGCCAGCGTTGTATTCGCGGATTCGAGATGCTCAGATGTCTGATTCGAAGACCCAGCGTTTAGCTCGTCTAGCTAACGAGGGTAGCTCATCTGGATTTCACTATCAGTCAGATGGCTTTCTGTATTTGTCTGGTAGGCTTGTGATTCCGCATGATGTAGAGTTGCGAGAGGAGATTTTGTCTTAGGCGCATCGCACTAAGTTGAGTATTCATCCTGGGAGCAACAAGATGTACAAGGATCTACGTATTCGTTTCTGGTGGAAAGGTATGAAACGCAGTGTTTATCAGTTTGTTTCGAGATGTTTAGTGTGTCAACAGGTCAAGGCAGAGCACCGACGACCTGGAGGATTGCTTCACAGTCTACCTATTCCTGAATGGAAATGGGAGTTTATCACAATGGACTTTGTGACCCATTTGCCGGAATCCCCGAGGAACTGTGATGCTATCTAGGTTGTGGTGGACCGACTCACCAAGTCAGCGCATTTCATTGCCTATAGCCGGGAGTACAATGTGGATCGTATGGCTCGGTTGTACATTCAGGAGATCGTTCGACTTCATGGAGTGCCTGTGAGCATTGTCAGCGATCGAGACCCCAGGTTTACTTCTAGATTTTGGGGGAGTGTTCAGCGTGCGATGGGTACTACTCTCAGTTTGAGTACTGTCTATCATCCGGAGACTGATGGTCAGTCAGAGCGCACTATCCGTACTTTGGAGGATATGCTTAGAGCGTGCGTCATGGATTTTGGTTCAGCCTGGCAGGATCACTTGCCATTGATCGAGTTCGCATACAACAACAGCTATCATACTAGTATTGAGATGGCACCTTTTGAGGCGTTGTTGTACTCCACTCTTCTGGGAAGAAGTGGGGGAGAGACAGGCTGAGGGACCGGAGTTTATCCAGCAGGCGATAGACATTGTTGATCAGATCAAGAAACGGATTAAGATTGCACAGGATCGTCAGGCCAGCTATGCTAATACCAAGCGTAGGCCTTTGCAGTTCGATGTCGGGGAGAAAGTGTTTCTGAAAGTGTCACCTTTTCGCAAGATTTTCAGATTTGGCTTTAAGGGCAAGTTGTCTCCCAGATTTATCGGTCTGTTTGAGATCTTGGAATGCATTGGCGATTTGGCTTATCGACTAGCTTTGCCACCGCATCTTTCCAGTATTCACGACGTGTTCCACGTATCTCTGTTGCGATGGTATGTGGCGGATGAGTTTCATATTCTGCAGCGGTCTGAGGTTCAGGTGAGCAAGGATTTGACCTATGTTGAGAAACCTATTCATATCCTGGATTATAAGGATAAAGTTTTGCTGAACAAAGTCATTCCTCTGGTTTTAGTTCAGTGGCAGCGCCGAGGCACTGAAGAAGCTACTTGGGAACTTGAGGACAGGATGCGTGAAGACCATCATGAGTTGTTTTAATTTCGGTTTGAGTTGTATTCAGTTGTAAACTCTGTAAGCGTTTGACTGGAATAAAGAATGTTTTTTATTTCTGTTTTACATTCAGTACTTAAGATCTGTTTTCGAGGACGAAACATCTTAAGTGGGGGATAATGTAGTAGCCCGTACCCAAAATCAGTGACTAAGTGTTAATCAATTCATTAATCCTACTAATTAAGAGTAAAAATGATTAAGGGAACTTTTAATGGATTAACGGAGTCCGGAATTGGATTCAGAACACTTGAAAATGGTACGAGGGTCGTCGGGTTCGGAGGCTCCGTTGGTGAGTTCGGACGGTCCAAAGTCAGGGTTCGGACGATCTGAAGAGTGGTTCGGACGCTCCGAACGTGCTGCCGACAGTCGTAATGGATGACGTCATTATGCTGACATAAGCAATGATGTAATATTGAGTTCGGATGATCCGAAGTCCAGTTCGGACGATCCGAATGTGTTCGGAGGCTCCGAAGTCCAGTTCGGACGATCCGAACTCCGTCTATAAATAGGGGGTGCCGAGCTCATTTTTGAAGTGCACCAATTCCCCTCTTCTCTCTCGATTCCTTAGCCTTCTAACTCAGATCTAGGGAATTCTAGGTGTTTCGTTGGGAATCCGGAAGTGGCATAGCAGTCCAGGCGTCGTAGCGGAGCTATGGCCTAGTTTTGAGGCACTCGATAGCAAAGGGCTAACGACGGACGAAGGTATAGCTTTTGCTTCCTATAAATATTTAGGAGTATGCAATAGCTTAGTTAAGGCTTTTAGAGCACTTTAATGATAGTAGTATCATTTGGCAGTGTAGAGCAGACTATAGGCGTGGACCTAGAGTTGGTAGAGCTTGCACTGATTTGAGGTACAAAAGTACTGTTCGAAATATCCTGACTGAGTATGCATGTATTATGTGACTGCATGGTTTATATGTCATTGATTTATGCTGCATTCATTTGCATACTGAGCTATCTCCTTCGAGATGTCTGTTAGTAGGGTTTTTCCCTATCCTGTTAGTGGTTGGACTTCCATCGATTTGGGTCCGGCATATCCACTGGTATTATGGTATGGGAGCCACCTCCTGAAGCGACGGCATAGAGTGCTACATACCAGGGCCCGGTCTGTCTCTGTTATCTGATCCTTGACCTCGAGTTTATAGGGAGTTCACTTTGAATGCATGTATACTCATACTCTCGTACTGAGCGTTTTATGCTCACGTCTCGTACTCTGTGTTTCTGGACACCCTATTCCATGGGGCAGGTTTGCGATTGGATGAGGCGGGTGGATCCAAGAGGGGCTAGGCAGTTGTTGGCCAGCTGGAGCTTCACCTAGGTTTTATTCTGTTGTTATTAGATTGATACAGCTGTTCGATATGATTGTATAATATTTGGGTATCTACAGATTCCTTGCCTTGAGATTGTATAATGTTTATGGTTTCCGCAGTTTTATTCTGATATCCATTTAATTAAGTTAATTGCATGCCTATGTTCTGTTTAGTAGGTGATCCAGGTAAGGGTCACTACAATACTGTTCTGTTCAATCGAAAATACTTTTTTCCACTGAGATACAATTCTGTTCACTCTGACCATACACTTCTGTTCAGTCTGGGGTGCTTACGTCACCCAAAGAACACTATTCTATTCAATTCTGGGTGCTTACATCAACCGGAGAAATCTTATAACAAATCAGTAAGAAAATTCAAAAATTTACAAATCAGTAAATCAGGCAGTTTCGTGTCAAACAGTAGATCATGCTCACATGCAAGTTATCAAATCATCAAATCAAGTAATGCATAATCATGCAATACTATCAATGCATGCGACTCAATCTACCCCGCTCAACTTCTATCTTAGTCCAAGAAACTTACGCTCTGATACCACCTGTTGTGAGGACCTCGGGTGCTAATCTTTATTCTTAATGGCAATCAATATTCATTACAAACCAAGAAGTAAATAAGTAAGAAACCAATTTTTTTTTTCACATACGAGCGCGGGATGCGCCCGGGGACAGCCCGGGTGCGCCCAGACGACCAGAAAACTTTCCAACATAACTTCTTTTGCTGTCAAAGCTTGGCCTCAATCCGAATCATCAAAAATCAACTCCAAAATAGAGTTTATCAATTCTAAAACATGCATATATACATGTAGAAAATCTCAAGCATCAAATCATGTGTTTATTACATTAAACGAATAACATAAAATCATGAAATGATAAGCTACACTAAGTCTCAAAAGTGAGCTTCAAAATCACAAGTTTCATGGCATGTTCGATTCTATCTAAATACCATTCTTCAGCTTAAACCCGAGTCCACACATGCTAAGTCTCGCTCCCGAGCTATCAACGTCATCTCAAACTACCTCCTTCCCCATCTGTTGCAATGCACATATACAAAACAAAGCAACAGCCGGATAAACTCCGGTGAGAAAACATTCCCAGTATAATCGACATATAAATGCGTTACATAAACTCATATCGACTCTAAAGATAATCGAACTCAACAATAGAGTAAACAACGCATATCTCGCTCAGGAATTGATTCTTATATCATCGATGCCATCAAGATTTGTACCGATCTTGACATGGATATCCATATATCGTAGTCATTTTGGACTAGAAAATAAGGTCGCCTCAGACCTTGGCATAGAATCAATTCGTATCATCATCGTATCATAATCATATAAACTCAAACTCAAAGATCCACTACCTGAGATGGATCGACAACATCGAAATCAAATCAAAACATAAACAAGTATGTGGTTTTTGCGGGACCACTCAAGAATAGTCATTCTTGAGTTTCAAATCCCTGACTTGCAATGTCGTCATTATACCTTCATATTTATTCGGTTTTGAACGCTTCAAATCTGAAACATAGCATCAAAACATTCATATCAAACTTCATTCTATTCAATCATTTCAGAATCGAATCAAAATCAACAATATATCTTCAATCAACATCATGTCAAACCTTACTTCTTCTTCTTCGGTTCGAATTCAACGTTTTTGAGTCGTTAGCCTTCCAAACTATTCTGAAATGGAAGAATAAAATTGTTACAACATCAATAATATCTCCAATAACGTCTCAGCTCAATCATCGGCTTGAAAAATGGTCTCAAAACATTAATCGACGGCGTAGCGATTGAAAATCGGTAACCGACGACATATCGAAATCAATTCTAACTTCATAACCATGCTACACAACCTCATACCAGCTTCAACACCTTATAAACTACTCGAATTCAACAGGTATATATTCAAATCTAAGGTGGGCATCTTCATAATAGCATACAATATCAAATCATTGAACCGTTTTCGATATCGAACCAAATAAAATCTCAAGAACACAAATAGACACATAAAATCGGATGTCTGGTTTATCATCTATTCAAAACCTTGATAACTCATAGGAATACTTACATCAAATCGAAGTCCTCGTCGCAAGGATTCCAGAACAATTTTCGAAATTGAAATCAGACGATCGGATCAAAAGTTACGGCGATTTGAAAAATCGAAAATCAATGGAAAACGAAGAGGGTTTCGGCCTCTGTTCCAACTTCTGAATTCTTTTTCATTCAAGCACGTATACATCTGATTATTTATAATAAAATCGGATAACTTCAGATAAAATTGCAATTTAGTCCCTAAACTTCGTAAATTGCAATTCAATCATCAACCTTCTTTTTAATTCAATTTCAATCCTAAATAATTTAAGAATATTAGAATTTAAATCAAAACTCTAAATATTCTCAAATTAAATATACTCGAATTAAAATTAAATAAATTCGGATCAAATTCAATAATCCCGGCCTTTTGCACTTCGGCCCTTGAAACTTCGATATTTCAAATCAGTCTCTGATCGGGTTTCACCTTCGAATTAAATCATATTCATTATTGAACCTTGGAATTTAATCTTAAATTTCATAAATATTCAAATCAAATATTTAATCTTTTAATTTAAGAATTTTCGGAATTTAAATCTCAAAATCCGTAAATTCTCAAATTAAATATTTTCGACTCAGAAATTAAGTCTATAATTTCCATAACTTCTCAAATCAATATTTGCCCAAAATATAAAATTTAATTCTCAAATTCCATCATTAATAATTTAATATTTTCGGGTCTTACAGTTGTGAACCAGATCAATACAGATATATATAATCAATACAAATATAGAATCGTGAGAAAATGGTTTATGTACCAAGTTCTATACTTATGTTTTTTAAAAAAGATAATTCAATATTTTATAATTTAAGATAAGAAAAGTAAATACAAAAATAAATTTATCTAACAATCGATAATGTGATGAAATGAAGCGTTCTTAACACTTTTTAAATCGTATTAATTTTTTTTTCCAAAAAAAGGAACCAAATTTAGTTACAAATGACAACGAATTTACCTTTAATAGCAATTGCAGTGACATAGCAATAATTATAGTGTGACGTGGCATATGGGGGAATATTACGTCATCGTTGCTACGAAATCTTATCGCATTAAGCCGGCCTTCAGAAGTTATGATGGTAAAAGAAAAATTCTCTTGGTTTTTGGTTTTGCTATCGACACTCTACTCAAGGGCCGCTTGACGAAGAGTGGCAATAGCACAAACCTCTCTTTCATCAGCCATCAGAATAGTAGAGTTGATTTCAACGCTGTGCACCACCACTGAAGTTTCCGCGAAACCCACCTGAATTTTCTTGGAAACCCTCTCCCCCTTTCCCGGATCTTTCAATTTTTTTCCCGCTTTACAAATATCGTTGCAGCGCCTTTTCATTCCTTCTCCAGAGACAGAATCTTTTCAAGTTCGCGCTTGTGTCACTGGAATCAGTGAAACTGTTGACTTCCGCGATTTAAGATTCAGATTGGATCTCAAAAATTCGAATTTTTTTTACGGATTGTTAGATTCTAGATGCAGTCTCGGTACATGGAAGGGTCAAACAGTATGGCTGCTAGAGAAAAACGTCCGTTGGATTCCGGCGGTATTAGCCAGGAAGGTCAGACGGATAGGAAACGGCAACGTCCAGCTCTTGCTAGGTAATTTTGATTTTTGCATTGTTAGATTTTTTGCAATGAGTGAATTTCTCCAAGTTTTTGGTGGTCATTTTAGTATTTGCTGTCTATTGAGAGGTGTGTTTGTGGCTGATGTAGTGTTATTGTTGAGGCTCTGAAGGTAGACAGTCTGCAGAAGCTTTGCTCATCCTTGGAGCCAATTCTTCGGAGAGTTGTAAGATTGTATAGTCTTTTTGTTAAATTTTATCTTATCTCTAATTGTGAAAGACCAGTAACATTTTTTTTCCGTGCCGGGTGAAATGCACGAACCCAACACAACTATTGCCTCAAACATGCCTTGTCTTAGAATTGGAATTTAGAATTGTTTCACGACTTCTCCTTTTCATCTCTCTTTATTTATGAAGCTGCAGTCTGATTTTTGATAGATAAAACTAGTTACTGTGAGATTTTGTGTGGGATACATATTTGGGACCGAGCACAAGCGTTGTATGCCTTAGGCTATAACAGTGTTGTAAATGGTCATGAACCGATAGTACTTCATCTCACTAGATTTCTAATGGACATAAACCTATACTACTACATAAAATACAACTAGTGGAATAGGCTCTCTACAAAAATTACTGTTGTGTTCAATACTCAATTTTTAGTATTGGAATTATGAACCTTTTTTGCTTTATGTACATTCACTTGTCATTATATTTTCATTTAATTGAGCTGCTTATGTTCCTCGCCAACCTAAGAATTCGGTTGATGGTCATGCTATTTTGGGAATTTGAAACATTTTTAAAAAGAATAGGTGAAGAATTTTTGGTTTTACATGTGAGGAGCAGCAATTGCTGCGCTTCAAATTTGTCCCATTATGCAAGCAATACTCTTGAGGATTGGATTTCTGAAATTAGTTAAATTTACATAAAGAGGTCTTCGGATTGTTTTGGTTACCTCCTCCTTTTTGATAATTCCTCTGTTTGTAAAAATCACATCGGATGCATAAATGAATCTTAATTCATTGCCTGTATGCTTTCTGACTACCTAATTACCAGGTCAGTGAAGAGGTGGAGCGTGCCTTGGCAAGATTGGCCCCTGCCAAAATTAATGGAAGGTATAATCTGATTCATTGGTAGACTATAAGTTTCAGAAGCTCAGTCCGTGTTTCTCTCTCTCCAATAACTGAACCTAATATATGTCTATATCTCTCAATATTTGAAGTGACCTCTCCTCCGTTGTTTTAAGATGCCTTAGTGTGTTTATGTTGATTGACCCTACAAAAACATACAGGATTTCCCCAAAAAGAATTGAAGGTCCTGATGGAAGAAATTTGCAGCTGCACTTCAAGTCTAAGCTGTCGTTACCTCTTTTTACGGGTGGAAAAGTGGAGGGGGAGCACGGTGCTTCTATCCATATTGTCTTGCTTGATTCAAACAGTGGCCACGTTCTAACATCAGGTCCAGAGTCCTCAGTTAAATTAGACATTGTTGTCCTTGAAGGTGACTTCAACAGTGAAGATGACGATGACTGGAGTCAGGAAGAGTTTGAGTCTCACATGGTTAAAGAACGTGAAGGAAAGAGGCCACTTTTGACAGGGGACTTGCAAGTGGTTTTAAAGGAAGGTGTTGGAACCCTTGGGGAGATCACATTCACCGATAACTCTAGTTGGATTAGGAGCAGAAAATTTAGACTTGGTTTGAAGGTTGCCACTGGCAGTTGTGAGGGCATTCGCATCCGTGAAGCCAAGACAGAGGCCTTCACGGTCAAGGATCACAGAGGAGAATGTAAGCTTGTGTTACACTAAGAAGTAGGTAGTAAATGACTTTCTTTAAGTTAGTTGTTGATTCTAAACATTTCTGATCTTGTAGTGTACAAGAAACATTACCCACCTGCACTTCATGATGAAGTTTGGAGACTGGAAAAGATTGGGAAAGATGGATCATTCCACAAGAGGCTTACTAAAGCCGGGATATATAAGGTCGAACACTTCCTGCAGCTTGTAGTGAAGGATTCACAAAAACTTCGAAGCGTGAGGATCGTAACTTAATCATCTTACTCAGTCAATATCCCTTATCTGCATATATTTGATGCTTAAGATGGATAATCCTCTATTTGTTTCAGATCCTAGGAAGTGGCATGTCAAATAGGATGTGGGATGTCCTCGTTGAGCACTCAAAGACGTGTGTCTTGAGTGGGAAACTCTATGTCTACTATCCCGAGGAGCTGAGGAATGTGGGGGTTGTGTTTAACGATATTTATGAATTGAGTGGTTTGATTTCTGGTGGACAATATCATTCAGTCGATTCTCTTTCTGATAATCAGAAGGTTAGTGATCTCGTGATACATGTTTTTATCTCAAAATTTCAAACGGTATGGTCAAATTATCTTTACCTGCATATCTTTTTAAACTAAAAAGTTTGATTAGCTATCATTATCTGATAATTAAGTAATCAGGAACCTGGGGCAAGGAATTTTACTCATTGTTATATTGAATCATGAGTAATTGAACATGGACTATATGTTGGTGTAATATCACAGGTCTCTGTGGATTCTTGGGTGACAAAGGCATATGAGAACTGGGAGCGTGTAATAGAGTATGATGGCAGATCACTTCTGGGCGTTCACCAAACTAAAAGATCAGATGCTCCTCAAAATGATTTCATGGGAAGCTTACAAAACCAATCAAATTCTTTCGATCAGCTTCGTCTCCCTAGTCATCCAGCCTTGATTCCTTCCGATCATACTTCGGTTAATCCTGGGTTGACAATTGGAGGTAATTATTTATTATTATTATTATTATTATTATTATTATTATTATTATTATTATTATTATTATTATTATTATTAATAATAATATTAATAATAATAATAATAATATTATTATTATTATTATTATTATTATTATTATTATTAATAATATTAATAATAATAATATTAATAATAATAATAATAATAATAACTTTGTGTATTTTGGAGACGGTGGGTAACTGAGCACATTTATATTTTAACGTATCCAACTGAATTTCTTTAATTAACACTAAATTTACTAGCTGATGAAGCTACCTTTTTTCACCAGGTTACAGTGACAACGATGAGGGTCGATATTCTGTACAACCGCAAAACATGAATCCAAGAGTTCCGATTCAGTTAGATGATACTTCATTTCCTCCTCATAGTCAGCTTATCCATTCAATACAACAAGCCCAACCATTTCAAAATCAGGATACACTCACCCTTGGTCCCTCAGTCTCCAACATGTCAAGCTTCCACACTGGCGGCACATCGAATTTCACTTCATTTAAGGGATATGATGATATTCCAGTGGATGAAATTCGTGTGAGAAGTAACGAAATTCTTGAAACTGAAGATATGCAGCATCTACTTCGAATGTTTAGCATGGGTGGACATGGTCATGATTCATTTACCGCACAAGATAATAGCTATAATTATTCAGGTTACACCCCGATTATGCCTACAACCTTCGGTTTGGGTGAGGATCGAACACGTTCATCTGGTAAAGCTGTTGTTGGGTGGCTCAAACTTAAAGCAGCTCTAAGATGGGGCATTTTTATTAGAAAGAAAGTTGCTGAGAGAAGAAGAGCACAACTTGTGGAACTGGATTAATATATTAATTTCTCGTTTCATTCTGGAGTTGGTGACTTATGGAAGTTATACGGGTTCCTCGAAGCATCTATAGCCAGCCAATCGAGCCCTTGGTCGAGAGATGGTACCGTATGGGATCATGAGTTAGAGGGATATCGGAAAGGTTGACTTGGATCAGCATGGAATCTCTACACTAGGCAGACATGACAAGAAATGGATCAAAGGTGCCTTACTTTAGTGGTATAACCACACACCACTTTGAAAGTCACAAGATTGTAAATGCTTCTGTTCCTGGGACTGTAACATAACTTTTGCAGAAGCCATAGTTTCTCTTTTACTGTAACTTGTGAATTCTTATGTATTTGCGTCGGTGTTGTGTTGAATTTCAATCAGCAATTGTAGTCTTGTTATCTAATCAAAGACGTGACTCGAAATAAAATTGATTTCTATTTGCAAAGCAGAAATTTACCACTTTGTCCACCATGTTTCATTTAATTCGAACAAGTGAACTAAGTAGTTTTATTTTGATTGATTTTGTTGTGAAAAAGTAAAAATTTATGGTAAAAAATAAAAACTCTAAAACTCAAAATATATCAAACTCTACACTTTATAAAATTTTTCTCTCAACTCAATTGTATTTTTCATCACAAATGAAGACCTATTTATAGATCCACATTTGAGATTAGTCCAAAAATTAAAACATCATCATCTACATCATCACACACTAATTTTTCACATTTTACAACTCAATATTCAACATTCAATATTTAATATTCAACATAATAATAATATATTTTTCAACACCCCCTTGTGATAATGATCGTGATATGATGACTGTCTTCATTACGTGTTTTATACTGCCTCGTTAAAAACCTTACTAGGAAAAACCCAGTGGGATAAAAACCATAGTAAGGAAAAAAAAGTGCAGCCACGTAAACTCCCCTTAATGTTAACATGAGTGATTCTTCACATATTCCGCAGATTGCGCATCCTAATGTTGTATATATGCTTTCTGAATATCGTCGTGGGAAGTGCCTTTGTGAAGAGATCTGATGAGTTCTCACTTGATTGAATATAACAAATATCAATATCTTTATTCTTCTCAAGCTCTTGAGTGTAGGCAAAGAACTTTGGGGGTATATGTTTTGTTCTGTCACTTTTGATGTATCCTTATTTTATTTGAGCAATACATGCAGCATTGTCTTCATACAACGTCACAGGCTTCTTGTCTACTGATAATCCACAAGAAGTTTGGATATGTTGTGTCATTTATTTTAGCCAAACAAATTCACGGCTTGCTTCATGTAGCGCAATAATCTCAGCGTGATTTGATGAAGTTGTTACGAGTGTTTGTTTCTGTGAACGCCAAAAAATTACGGTGCCTCCACGAGTAAATACATATCCGATTTGGGAACGTGCCTTATGTGGATCAGATAAATATCCAGTATCGGCATAACCAATGATACTTTGATTGGTGTCTTTTGAGTACAAAAGTCCCAAATCTGTCGTTCCTCGTAGATAACGAATTATATGTTTAATTCCGTTCCAGTGCCTCTTTGTTGGATATGAACTGAATCTTGCCAATAAAAAATTTACAGCAAAAGATATATCTGGTCTAGTGCAATTTGCAAGATACATAAGGGCACCAATGACACTTAGATATGGTACTTCTGGACCAAGAATAACTTCATCATCTTCACATGGACGGAATGGATCCTTTTCTATGTTTAATGATCTTACAACCATTGGTGTACTTAATGGATTTGATTTATCCATATTAAAACGTTTAAGGATCTTTTCTGTATAATTTGTCTTGTGAACAAAAATTCCACATTCTTTTTGTTCTATTTACAATCCCAGACAATACTTGGTTTTTCCAAGATCCTTCATTTCGAATTCTTCCTTCAAGTACATCATAACCTCTTGAATTTTTTTATTCGTTCCAATTATGTTTAAATCATCAACATATACAGCAATAATTACACATCCGGATGTTGTTTTCTTGATGAAAACACAAGGGCATATTGGATCATTAACATATCTCTTTTTCATCAAGTGCTCACTTAGCCGATTATACCACATTCGGCCGGATTGTTTCAACCCATATAATCATCTTTGCAATTTTACAGAATAAAATTCTCTGGGTTTTGAACTTTGTGACTCAGGCATCTTAAATCCTTCAGGGATTTTCATGTATATATCACTATCAAGTGATCCGTATAAGTAAGCCGTAACAACATCCATCAGACACATTTCCAAATTTTTAGACACTGCCAAACTAATTAAATATCGAAACGTAATTGCATCCATAACAGGAGAATACGTTTCTTCATAATCAATTCCAGGCCTTTGAGAAAAACCTTGTGCAACAAGTCTAGCTTTATATCTGACTATTTCATTTTTTTCATTTTGCTTTCGAATAAAAACCCATTTGTATCCAACAGGTTTTACACCTTCAGGTGTGAGGACTATAGGTCCAAAAACATTACGTTTATTCAACGAATCCAATTCAACCTGGATGACATCTTTCCATTTTGCCCAATCATGACGAGTTTTACATTCACCAAAGGTTTTTGGTTCATGATCCTCGTTTTCATTTATGATGTCACATGCCACATTATAAGAAAATATCTCATCAATATCTTCTATATCTTTTCGGTTCCATATTTTTCCAGTATTAATATAATTGATAGAGATTTCATGATTCTCGTCAGTTTGTGGTTCTGACAGAACATTTCATCATCAGGTGTTTCTTCTGGAACACCATTTTCTATTTTATGATCATCGTGTTTCTCTATGCCTTTTTTTTTTCCGAGGATTTTTATCCTTGGAACCGATTGGCCTTCCACGCTTCAAGCGTTTTATGACATCATGAGTGTCTTCAATTTGTTTCTTTGGAATTTCAATTCGAGCAGAGGCATTTACAACATGTAAATATGATTTTGTTACCCCTTTTGTGTCTGCAAATGCATCTGGCATTTGATTTGCAATTCTTTGCAAGTGCACAATTTGCTGTACATCTTTCTCACATTGTTTGGTCCTTGGATCCAAATGTAACAATGATGGTACATACCATGTGATTTTTTTTTCGATGTGTTTCTTTTCTCCCCCTAACATTGGGAAGATTTCTTTATTAAAATGACAATCAGCTAAACGTGCTGTAAACACATCGCCTGTCTGAGGCTCAAGATATCGAATGATTGATGGGCTATCATAACCGATATAAATATCGATTTTTCTTTGAGGACCCATTTTTTGATCGTTGAGGTGGTGCAATAGGCACATACACCATACATCCAAAAATTCTCAGATGAGAAATATTAAGTTCTTTACCAAATGCAAGATGCAATGAGGAGAATTTATGATATGCACTTGGTCTGATGCGAATTAATGCCGCAACATGTAAAATTGCATGTCCCCATATAGAAATAGGGAGTTTTGTTCTCATAATCATTGGTCTAGCAATCAGTTGTAGACGTTTAATCAATGATTCAGCTAATCCATTCTGTGTATGAACATGAGCAACATGATGTTCAACAGTAATTCCCATTGACATACAATAGTCATTGAAAGTTTGAGAAGTAAATTCTCCAGCATTATCAAGTCTTATTTTCTTGATTGTATAATCGGAAAATTGATTCTGCAATTTTATTATTTGAGCCATTAGTTTTGCAAATGCCACATTCCGAGTTGACAATAAGCATACATGTGACCATTTGCTGGAGGCATCGATCAATACCATAAAATATTGAAATCCACCACATGGTGGATGAATTGGCCTACAAATATCACCCTGAATACGTTCAAGAAATATGGGTGATTCTGTTTGGATTTTAGCTGGCGATGGTCTTATAATAAGTTTTCCAAGAGAACATGATTTACATTGAAACTTATTATTCTGAAAGATCTTCTGGTCTTTCAATGGATGACCATGCGTATTTTCAATAATTCTTCGCATCATTATTGAACCAGGATGTCCCAATCGATCATGCCAATTGATTAATATTGAAGAACTATTAACCACCATATTTGATTCGATTGGCCTTATATGTGTATAATGCAATCCAGTAGGGAGCATTGATAATTTTTCAACCACATATTTCTTTCCTGATTTATATGTGGTAAGACACATATATTTTTGATTTCCATCAGTTATCATCTCAGTATCATATCTATGAGAATATATGTCATTAAAACTCAACAAATTTCTTTTCGATTGTGGTGAATATAAAGCATCATTTATCAGAAATTTTGTACCATTTGGTAACAAAAATTGTGCTTTACCACAACCTTCAATCAAGTCTACAGGACCTGATATTGTATTCATCATTGTTTTTGTTGGTTTTATTTCCAAAAAATATCTTTTATCTCGCAGAATAGTGTGCGTTGTACCACTATCCGGTATGCAAATTTTCATGATATTATTTCCATGTTTGCTCATAGAATTTTCCATATCAAACTTCACAAAAATGCAATAAAAAAAATTAAGTTCAATACAAATGCAAAATATAACATGCTTTATAATACAAGAATGCATGAAAAATACAAATTTGTTACAATTTAGTTCCACCAATTTTTAATCAATGTCTTCGAAATCATTCAAAAAATCTGCAGCATTGAAACTAGTTGAACAAATTAAATGGTCACTATTTTCAACAAAATTGGTCTCTTTTCCTTTCCCCTTTGTCGTTATAGAGCTTACATAGGTGCTCAGAGGTTCGACAAATATGTGACCAATGTCCTGGAGTGTCACATCTATAACAAACACTCTCAGTTCTTTTTGAGTGATTTTCATTTTCACTCGTATTTTCATGTTGTCTTTTTGGTGGGTGGTTCGTGACGTTTTTTTGAGATGAGTTATTGAAGTAACTATCTTGATTATTTTCATATCCACGTTCGCAACCACGACCGCGATCATTTTTACGTCCATGTCCACGTCCACGCCCACGTCCTTGACCTCGTCCACGACCAAAATCTGGTCTATGCCTTTGATTTTGATTTTTATTTTTCATTACGACATTTGCTTCAGGAAATACCGTTGATCCAGTGGGTCGGGATTGATGATTTCTTATTAACAATTCGTTGTTCTTTTCCGCCACAAGAAGACATGCAATGAGTTCAGAATATCTCGTAAAATCACGCACTCTATACTGTTGCTGTAGAGTTATATTTGATGCGTGAAAAGTGGAAAATGTTTTCTCAAGCATTTCCATCTCTGTGACTTCAAGTCCACAGAATTTTAATTGCGAGACTATTCGATACATCGCAGAATTATAATCACTGACTTTTTTAAAGTCTTGGAATCTCAACGTATTCCATTCATCACGGTCGGTCGGGAGTATCACTTCCCTTATATGCTCAAATCTTTCTTTCAACCCTTTCCATAAAATCATTGGGTCTTTTTCTGTGAGATACTCACATTTCAACCCTTCATCAAGATGTCGGCGTAAGAAAATCATTGCCTTTGCTTTATCTTGTGAGGTTGATATATTTATTTCTTTAATGGTATCACTTAGACCCAATGACTCAAGATGCATCTCAACATCAAGAGTCCATGGCATATAATTTTTTTCAATGATATCGAGTGCAACGAATTCAAGTTTTGCCAAGTTTGACATGGTGGTACTAGAAAAATAAAAATGCATTTTATTAGTTAATTTTCATTAATATGACAATACAAAATAATGAAAAAATGAAAATTACAAGTGCGTATACAAATAGATAAAAAGTATGTGGTGGAAAATCGCTGGTGAGTACAAGACTCGTGAGCATGATGATCATAATCGTTATGAAAAATAGCCTTATAAATGCCTCATCTTCATCTTCGAAAAAACCGAGGATAAATAATTTAGAAAAGGAGTGAGTTTTGGTGTGATTGAAAATGAGTTTGAGTGATCATATATATAGGCAAAAAACTAGCCGTTTATGACCGTTTGTGACCATTGGAGGTAAGAAAAAATCGAGTATGTGTTGAATAAAAATTCGTGATAATGATGCAATGCATATAATGATAATCATAATTAAATAATTATGTATATCATATCACATTATTATAAGGTCAGTGTCGTAGACAATCTTTTATATAATATTGTGAAATTATACCAATATAGTTAATATAAAGTCAGGTATAGTATATCATATCACATTATTATAAGATTGGTGTCATAGACAGCCTTTTATATAATAACATGAAATTATACAAATATGATTATAATGTTTAAAAACCTTAGAGACTTTTATACTTGTCGTATCCCTTACCGGGAGTGTGAGATATTGTCTTAACATCCTTCCAGGATTTATAACAAGTTTTTGAAATTCAAAAACTTTTTTTTTTTTCATAACATGATATTATATATTAATATATACACAATAAAAATATATAAACAGTAAAATAAAAATTCTTACTTGTTGAATATTTTTGACTTCTTCTTGTATTTGGAGCGTTGGAAATTATAGAGAACCTTCGAGCGATCGTGCTGATAACGTATTGTGAAAAAGTAAAAATTTATGGTAAAAAGTAAAAACTCCAAAACTCAAAATATATCAAACTCTACACTTTATAAAAATTTTCTCTCAACTCAATTGTATTTTTCATCACAAATGAAGACCTATTTATATATCCACATTTGAGATTAGTCCAAAAATTAAAACATCATCATCTACATCATCACACACTAATTTTCCACATTTTACAACTCAATATTCAACATTCAACATTCAATATTCAATATTCAACATAATAATAATATATTTTTCAACAGATTTGATTTTATTAAATTATAATTTGTTTAATTTTAAGTACAGGTTATTCTACTCAACATCAGCTATTTCTTAAAATGGGACCAAACAAAATTCCTCAGTACTTGGTATATTTCTTGACCGATGCGTTTATTTATTTTTATTACCTAAATATCATCTCGAATTTAACATATTAGTAGTTAGTACTAGATGAACTATGAATCATCTCCGTTTTTATTCATGATTAATTTAATGGCTGTATGCTAATTTTTTTCCAAATAAATGTTCATTTTGTTGAAAATATATATAAATATATATTATTATTTATTGTTGAATGTTGAAGGTTGAAAGTTGAAAATTGAGTTGTAAAATATTGAAAATTAGTGTGTGATGATGTAATTAATGATGTATTAATTTTTGACTAATCTCCAATTGAGATCTATAAATAGGTCTCTCTATTTGTGTAGAAAAACACAATTGTGAAGAGAGAAAAATTTTATAAAGTGTAGAATTTGATAAATTTTGAGTTTTTGAGTTTTTACTTTTTACCGTAAATTTTTACTTTTTCACAACACGTTATCAGCACGATCGCTCGAAGGTTCTCTATATTTTCCGACGCTCCAAAATACAAGAAGAAGTCAAAAATATTCAACAAGTAAGAATTTTTATTTTACTGTTTATATATTTTTATTGTGTATATATTAATATATAATATCATGTTATGAAAAAAATAAGTTTTTTTCAAAACTTGTTATAAATCCTGGGAGGATGTTAAGACGACATCCCACACTCCCGGTAAGGGATACGACAAGTATAAAAGTCTCTAAGGTTTTTAAACAATAACGTGATATATATTTATTATGTATATATATATTAACTATATTAATATATAATTTCATGTTATTATATAAAAGGTTGTCTATGACACTGACCTTATAATAACGTGATATGATATATATTATTGTGTATTTATATACTAACCATATTTGTATAATCTCATGTTATTATATAAAAGGTTGTCTACGACACCGATCTTATAATAATGTGATATGATATACTATACCTGACTTTATACTAACTATATTGGTATAATTTCACAACATTATATAAAAGGCTGTCTACGACACTGACCTTATAATAATGTGATATGATATACATAATTATTTAATTATGATTATCATTATATGCATTACATGATTATCACGAATTTTTATTCAACACATACTCAATTTTTTCTTTACCCCCAACGGTCACAAACGGTAACAAAACGGCTAGTTTTTGCCCTATAAATATGTTCACTCAAACTCATTTTGAATCACACCAAATTCATTCTTTCTCTCAAAATATTTTATCCTCGGTTTTTTCGAAGATGGAGATGATGACATTTATAAGGATATTTTTCATAACGACTATGATCATCATGCTCACGAGTCTTTTACTCACCAGCGATTTTCCAACACATATTTTTTCTCTATTTGTATACGCACTTGTAATTTACGTTCTTCCATTATTTTGTATTGTCATATTTATGGAAATTAACTAATAAAATGCATTGTTATTTTCTAGTACCACCATGTCGAACTTGGCGAAACTCGAATTCATTGCACTTGATATAACCGGAAAGAATTATATGCCATGGACCCTCGATGTAGAAATGCATCTCGAGTCATTGGGTCTTAACGAAACTATCAAAGAAAATAACATATCATCCTCACAAGATAAAGCAAAAGCGATGATATTTTTACGCAGACATCTTGATGAGGGGTTGAAATGTGAATATTTGATCGAAAAAGACCCAATGATTTTGTGGAAAGGGTTAAAAGAACGTTTTGAGCATATACGAGAAGTTATACTTCCGACCGCACGAGATGAATGGAATACTTTAAGATTCCAAGATTTTAAAAAGGTGAGTGATTATAATTCTGCGATGTATCGAATTGTCTCACAGCTGAAATTTTGTGGGCATAATATTACTGAGATGGAAATGCTTGAAAAGACATTTTCCACATTCCACGCATCAAATATAACTCTACAACAGCAATATAGAGTGCGTGGATTTTCAAGATACTCAGAACTCATCACATGTTTACTCGTGGCGGAAAAGAATAATGAATTGCTCATGAGAAATCATCAGTCCAGACCTACTGGTTCAACGGCATTTCCTGAAGCAAATGTCGTAAGTAAAAATGAAAACCAAAATCAAAGATATAGACAAGATTTTGGTCGAGGTCGTGGACGAGGACGTGGGCGTGGACGTGGGCGTAGAAATGATCGCGGTCGTGGTCGAGGCCGTGGATTTGAAAATAAAAGAGATAGTTATTTCAATAACTCATCTCAAAGGAACGTCACGAACCACCCACAAAAGAGGCAGCATGATAATACGGGTGAAAATGAAAATCATCCAAAAAGAACTGAGAGTGTTTGTTATAGATGTGGCACTCCAGGACATTGGTCAAGAACTTGTCGAGCCCCTGAGCATCTGTGTAAGCTCTATAAAGATTCAATAAAGGGGAAAGAAAAAGAGACCAATTTTACTGAAAACATTGACCATGCAAGTGGTTCAATGAATTTAGATGCTGCCTACTTTTTGAATGATTTCGAAGATATTGATTAAATATACTGGTGGGAAAAGAATGTAACAATGTAATTTTTATTTTATAAAACATATTATATTTTGCATGTATTGTTTGCATGTATCTTTCTTAATTCATTTTATTGCATATTGTTTTTGAAGATCATTATGGAAAATGCTATGATCAAAGATGGAAATAATGCACTGGAAGTTTGCATACCAGATAGTGGTACAACGCACACTATCCTCAGAAATGAAAAATATTTCTTGGAATTAAAACCAACAAAAACAATGGTGAATACAATATCAGGTCCTGTAGACTTGATTGAAGGATGTGGCAAAGCACAATTTTTGTTACCTAATGGTACAAAATTTTTGATAAATAGTGCTTTATATTCACCACGATCACAAAGAAATTTGTTGAGTTTTAATGATATATATTCTCATGATTATGATACGGAAACAATAACCGAAGGAAATGAGAAATATATGTGTCTTACTACATATAAATCAGGAAAGAAATATGTAGTTGAGAAATTATCAATGCTCCCTACTGGATTGCATTATACACATATAAGTCCAATCGAATCAAATATGGTTATTGGAAATTCTTCAATACTAAAAAATTGGCATGATCGATTGGGACATCCTGGTTCAATAATGATGCGAAGGATTATAGAAAATACAAGTGGTCATCCACTGAAAGACCAGAAGATCTTTCAGAATAATAAGTTTCAGTGTAAGGCATGTTCTCTGGGGAAACTTATTATAAGACCATCACCAGCTAAAATCCAAAAGGAATCACCTATATTTCTTGAACGTATTCAAGGTGATATTTGTGGGCCAATTCATCCACCATGCGGACCATTTCGATACTTTATGGTATTGATCGATGCCTCTAGCAGATGGTCACATGTATGTTTATTGTCCACTCGGAATGTGGCATTTGCAAAATTGATGGCTCAAATAATAAAATTGCGGAATCAATTTCCCGAATATACGATCAAGAAAATAAGACTTGATAATGCTGGAGAATTTACTTCCCAGACTTTTAACGACTATTGTATGTCGATGGGAATTACTGTTGAACATCCTGTAGCTCATGTTCATACACAAAATGGATTAGCTGAATCATTGATTAAACGTCTGCAGTTGATTGCTAGACCAATGATTATGAGAACGAAACTCCCTATTTCTATATGGGGACATGCAATTTTACATGCTGCTGCATTGATTCGCATCAGGCCAAGTGCATATCATAAACACTCCCCATTGCAGCTTGTATTTGGCAAAGAACCAGATATTTCTCATTTGAGAATTTTTGGATGTATGGTGTATGTGCCTATTGCACCACCTCAAAGAACAAAAATGGGACCTCAAAGAAAGAATGGTATTTATATCGGCTATGATAGTCCATCAATCATTAGATATCTTGAGGCTCAGACAGGCGATGTGTTTACAGCACGGTTTGCTGATTGTCATTTTGATGAAAATAACTTCCCAATGTTAGGGGGAGAAAAGAAACACATCGAAAAAAAAAATCACATGGTATGTACCATCATTATTACATTTGGATCCTAGAACTAAACAATGTGATAAAGATGTACAGCAAATTGTGCATTTGCAAAGAATAGCAAATCAAATGCCAGATGCATTTGTAGACACAAAAGGGGTAACAAAATCATATATACCTGCTGTAAATGCCCCTGCTCGAGTTGAAATTCCAAAGAAACAAAATGAAGACATTCATGATGTCATAAAACGCCTGAAGCGTGGAAGGCCAATCGGTTCAAAGGATAAAAATCCTCGGAAAAGAAAATACATAGAGAAAAATGATGATCAGAAAATAGAAAATGGTGTTCCAGAAGAAACACACGATGATGAAAATATTCTGTCAGAACCACAAACTGACGAGAATCATGAAATCTCTATCAATTATATTAATACTGGAAAAATATGGAACCGAAAGAATGTACAAGATATTGATGAGATATTTTCGTACAATGTGGCATGTGACATCGTAAATGAAGATAATGAACCAAAATCTTTTGGTGAATGCAAAACTCGAAAGGATTGGTCAAAATGGAAAGATGTCATCCAGGTTGAATTAAATTCGCTAAATAAACGTAGTGTTTTTGGACCTATAGTCCTTACACCTAAAGGTGTTAAACCTGTTGGGTACAAATGGGTTTTTATTCGAAAGAGAAATGAGAAAAATGAAATAGTGAGATATAAAGCTCGACTTGTTGCACAAGGTTTTTCTCAAAGACCTGGAATTGATTATGAAGAAACATATTCTCCTGTTATGGATGCAATTACGTTTCGATATTTGATCAGTTTAGCAGTGTCTGAAAACTTGGACATGCGTCTAATGGATGTTGTTACAGCTTATTTATACGGATCACTTGATAGTGATATATACATGAAAATCCCTGAAGGATTTAAGATGCTAGAAGCACAAAGTTCAGAACCCAGAGAATTTTATTCTGTGAAATTACAAAGATCATTGTATGGATTAAAGCAATCCGGCCGAATGTGGTATAATCGGCTAAGTGAACACTTGATGAAAAAGGAATATGTAAATGATCCAATATGCCCTTGTGTTTTCATCAAGAAAACAACATCGGGATGCGTGATTATTGCTGTATATGTTGATGATTTAAACATCATTGGAACGAATAAAGAAATTCAAGAAGTGATGTTATACTTGAAGGAAGAATTTGAAATGAAAGACCTTGGAAAAACCAAGTATTGTCTTGGTTTACAAATTGAACAAAAAGAATGTGGAATTTTTGTTCACCAGTCTAATTATACAGAGAAGGTCCTTAAACGTTTCAATATGGATCAATCAAATCCTTTAAGTACTCCAATGGTTGTCAGATCATTGAATATAGAAAAGGATCCATTTCGTCCATGTGAAGATGATGAAGTTGTTCTTGGTCCTGAAGTACCATATCTAAGTGCCATTGGTGCCCTTATGTATCTTGCAAATTGCACTAGACCAGACATATCTTTTGCAGTAAATTTATTGGCAAGATTCAGTTCATGTCCAACGAAGAGGCACTGGAACGGAATTAAACATATATTCCGTTATTTACGAGGAACGACGGATTTGGCACTTTTGTATCCAAAAGATACAAATCAGAGAATAATTGGTTATGCTGATGCTGGATACTTATCTGATCCACATAAGGCACGTTCCCAAACCGGATATGTATTTACTCGTGGAGGCACTGCAATCTCTTGGCGATCACAGAAACAAACACTTGTTACAACTTCATCAAATCATGCCGAGATTATTGCACTACATGAAGCAAGCCGTGAATGTGTCTGGCTTAAATCAATGACTCGGCATATCCAAACTTCTTGCGGATTATCAGTGGACAAGAATCCAATCACACTGTATGAAGATAATGCCGCATGTGTTGCCCAAATGAAAGAAGGATACATCAAAAGTGACAGAACTAAACATATTCCTCCTAAATTCTTTGCATACACTCAAGAGCTGGAGAAGAATAAAGATATTGATATCTGTTACATTCAATCAAGTGAGAACTCATCCGATCTCTTCACAAAGGCACTTCCCACGGCGATATTCAGAAAACACATTTATAATATTGGGATGCGCAATCTACGAAATATGTGAAGAATCATTCATGTTGACATCAGGGGGAGTTTACGTGGCTGCACTCTTTTTTTTTTACTATGGTTTTTGTCCCAATGGGTTTTTCCTAGTAAGGTTTTTAACGAGGCAGTATACAACACGTAATGGAGATAGTCATTCTATCATGATCATCATCACAAGGGGGAGTGTTGAAAATATATATAAATATATATTATTATTTATTGTTGAATGTTGAAGGTTGAAAGTTGAAAATTGAGTTGTAAAATATTGAAAATTAGTGTGTGATGATGTAATTAATGATGTATTAATTTTTGACTAATCTCCAATTGAGATCTATAAATAGGTCTCTCTATTTGTGTAGAAAAACACAATTGTGAAGAGAGAAAAATTTTATAAAGTGTAGAATTTGATAAATTTTGAGTTTTTGAGTTTTTACTTTTTACCGTAAATTTTTACTTTTTCACAACACATTTAATTTTTCCGCATCTATATTGATTATTGGATGCGTTGATAAAAGCTAAGCATTTATATCCATTTACTCACTCGGTATTAAAATTTTATTTGAGTTAATTTAACATTTTGGTACTAGATGAATTATAAATCATCCCCTTTTTATGCATGATTAATTTAGTAGATATATGCTATTTTTTTCCAAAAAAAATGTTCATTTAAATTTGCATTTAAATTTTCCACATTTATATTGATTATTGGATGAGTTGAAAAAAATCTAAGAATTTGAATCCATTCATTTACTCCAATTTTCAAATTTCAAGGATAAAAAGATGATCTCAAATTGATATATATTAAAAAAAAAAAATTTAATTTCATCAACTAAATACGGACAAAAACTAGAAAAACCCATCAAACAAAAGACCAATAATCAAGATTCTCCAATCTATTACAGGCTCAAAATCAAAATTGAAATAAAGACGCAAGTGAAGAATGATAAATTAGGGTACAAATTCGGACCGGATCATAGGAGTGCGGTCGGAATGATAAATGTTGTGGAATAGAGCCTTTTGCTCACATAAAGTCATAGTCATCATAGCCGTCATATGCATCTGCCACAACATCATCGTCTGGTTTGCCCACATGCTGCAGCTGTTTCTTCTTTCCAACCATCTTTTTTTTGCCTCCGCTAGCTTCTTTTTCCGCTTTTATTTTCTCATTTGCAACTGCGGTAACTGATGAGGCGACTTCTTTGGCATCTGCGCCTTGCAAAGAAGTCAAGGACAGTCTCATTACAGCTTTCAGCAACCCAATATAATGATAGCTTCTCTCATAGGGACGAAGCTTGTAAGAGATTAGTTCTGCATATTCCGCGAAGTCACTTTCAGTTTTGGGTATAAAATTATCAAGCGTCTTTTCGTCGCCTTTCTTAGCAAACAATTCTGCAGTGGACTTGTAGTCTGCTTCTTCGACAAGCCTGCAGAAAAACAGTACAACATATTGAATTACATATGTTCTAAAAATGCCTAATGTCAGTTCCATCTCAAGAACAACTAACTATACACATGCCATGAGTTGGTGAAGGACAGGAGAAAGATAAAGCAAGCCTCATTCATGAAATGACAAGAAAAATGTAACAGAAAATAAAATTTCATTAAATTATAAAGATCTTCAGGGAGAAATGATATGAGTTGACAAATGTTCAACCCAACCTTCAAACGGAATGGAGCAGCCATATCTTGTAATGTGCTAAACAAAGAAAATTATTCAGTTTGGTTAAACCTTCTGTAATCCCACAGGTTAGAACAAATAAACTTAGCAATAGCAGGGGCACTCAACCCACCTCTGTTGGCGAAGTTTTTTCTCTACAGGATCTAATGGTGCCTCCGTAGCAGTTTCAACAGTTTTAACTTTTTTTTCACCTGATTTTGCCGTAGGCTTCTTAGGAACCTTTTCAGGAGAAGGCTCAGCTTTAGGTGCCTGACAAGATCATTTCGAGATAATGAATCAAACTAATTGAGATACGGGTTTCACCCAAATGACACACCATCTGTGAACGCCGCGAAATCTTCACTCACTTGCACCGTCTCAAAGAATAACAAGGCGAAAGTACATAATTAATATCGTGAAAATATATAGCCACAATGATATCCAATAAAAATAAAGTTTCTGATCAAGCAAACAAAGCTTTACATGTTTTAACCTCAACATCCACAGTGAAACTCCGAGAATTCCAACAAACATCTTAAGTACGTACTAAAATTTCCAAGAATTAAGGTAAACCATCAGTACAACTGTACAAGATGTTAATGGAATAAACTATAAATAACATGGGCAGATTTAACTTTCAGTTCACAGCAATATCAAACTTGTACATAACAAAGACAAATCAATAAAAAAGCAAGACAGGAAAGTGCTACAAAGCTTGTCCATTTAGACATGTAATTAGTAAACTGAAAATCATTAGAGTTTCGTGTCATAATACATAAACAGGGGCCAAACAAGAAATATTTGTAGCAATAACCAAAACAAAAGGATGCACATCTACATAAAATGATTGATAGCAGTGACAATTCACAGATATAGGAACAAGAAGTACACCTCCAACCAATACATGCAGCAAATGTTCAGATCTTTAATCCCCAGTTCACTGTGATGTATAATCAAGCACTTACTTGTAGGAAAGAATGAAGTCCACTACCGATAACAAAAAATGAATGAAATCCACTGCTTCTAATTATCATTCACATAGAATTGACTTGAAAGAGGAAGTCTAGCCACACCATCATTATTGTCCAACCGAATGGTATTTGATTAACATGATCAAATGTAGGAGAAGGGGAGTGCCCAAACAATTGAAGAACTTATACTGATATATTTGCATTCCATGTCTTCCTTCCACATATATAAAAACAATCATATACACAGTACACTGCATCAATTAATATGTGAATAACGAGACTGCATGAGTGAAATTCTGAATTATTTCTTTGCAATCGAAGAATGCTTATAAATAGAGAAAAAATTTATTAAGCACCTTGTAACAAAATAAATCTAATATACCTGAGCAGGTTCATCTTCATCTTCCCAGGAGTCCTTCACACCATCAGTTTCCAAATCTTCATCATCCCAATTATTCTTCGATTGATCCTTCTTAAGAAGATCAGGAATATGCTCATCTTCTGACAAAATACATAAAACTGTTAGACTCTACAAATGCAGACCTGCAAAAAAGATATAGAGAAACAAAACTTATCAATTACACTCTAGAAATGAAAGTGGGAAAAAAAGCATAGGTGCCTAACACATCATGTGGTTGGAAAATAATTAATAGAGGGCAATTACATGCAATGACATTGGGACTTCAATATATTATTCTCTTGCTTAATTTGGACTTCTCAATCAACTGAGACAACAAGAAAGCTAACTACAATGGATTGTAGGTAAAAAAATGCAGTCCTTCAACCAATACACTTGTTATGCTTCAAACAACGAGCCGACTATGTTTACATCTTCACGTCCTAGTAGGTTTAGGTCCAAATATGTTCACAAATAATGAAAACTTCACATGAAATTTAAACGTCAAACCTAGCACATGTTACGGGTGCTTTTTGGAGCAAAAATTTAAAAGTTGGGATCCAATTTTGAGATCAATCAACGCATTCCCCAAATCATATTATAAACCTAGTTCCTTGTAAATTAAAACAAGCTGACAGACACAACAGGGCAGACTGTGTATGCACACAGAAGCAAACAGATGAAATTTAGCCAAGTTAATAAACAGATAATAATAAAAGTTATAGTAATTAATATAGAAAAAAAATTTACCCCAGTCCTCCATTACGTTTTGATTTCTTCTTCTAAATTCACTCAGAGACTTCAAATTCTTGAAACTCCCTTTGAGGGGGGGAAAAAAGAAAAATCCTGAATTTAGTAATCTGAAATAAAAAAAAGAAGAAAGCCCTGCATTATGTCAATAATTTGCAGATGGGTGACACAGTCATCAGGTGAAACTCACTAAACCAACAAAGACAAGGAAAAAGGAACCCAAGAATCAATCTCAACGACTAAAACATAAATACTTAACATAAAAACTAGAAACAGAGCAATAATCTTATCATCTTGCAGGCAATGATGGTTCTTGAAACGAAAGACTAACCTGCCAGGGAAAAGCCGAATTCCTAATTGGAATTCTTGAGAGCAAAGTGGAGTTCTTAATTGAAACTATCGAGAGAAAAAACTGGAACCCAGAGATGAAAAACCTAATAAAAACAAAAAAGTAGTCGCGGCCCATCAATCAAACCGAACATCTCCAAACAAGATAAATGCAAATTCATAACGGCGAAATCATCCCATCGCTTACCAAATGAGGAGGTGTCTCGTAAGAAAACAATCGACCGAGAGATGGAAAAACCTTAGTAGAACTTGATGGGCAAATAATCTAGGGAAACAACGAGGAAGAGCGGAGAGGAAACAGCACCGGGAATCCGACGGATTTATCTGTAACAACAATCGAAATCAGATAATCAAAGACAAATGTCGGAACATTCGACGGAGAAGGTTAGTTTTTTTTTTTTTTTTTTTTTAAATTTCTAAAAAAAAAATTAAAACAAGATCATTTATTCAATATTTCATGAAATAAATAGACACTATTTTACAATCAAAGAGTCATCATTTATAATATATATAAGGTACAGTAAAAAATAATTAACTTCATATTTATTGATAAATAAGAACTATTAGATTTATTGTCAAAACAGTCATTATATAAGTTAAGATATAATCAAACAATTTGCACAATCCCGAAAACTTATTGTAGGATGATATTACTATTTAAGTCATTTATTAAAAAATATTATAGTTAAACTGATGACATATAATTGATCTGAGTCAAAGTTTTAAGGCACTGTTTGGCTCGAGTATAAGTAATTCATATATAACTTATGCTATCTAATCACTCGTTCTTCTCATCATATTATTTATCCATATATTAATTATTTATTTTGCATCAATCAAATCATTAATCATTTATCTTATATTAATCAAATCATTAAATTTAAATTACTATATTATCCCTATAAATAATATTATTCATAAGTTTTTTAAGCACTGTTTGGCTCGAGTATAAGTAATTCATATATAACTTATGTTATCTAATCACTCGTTCTTCTCATCATATTATTTATCCATATATTAATTATTTATTTTGCATCAATCAAATCATTAATTATTTATCTTATATCAATCAAATCATTAAATTTAAATTACTATATTACCCCTATAAATAATATTATTCATATTTTATTTATTTTTAAAAAGACAAAATAGTAATTTTATAAAATTTTATAAATCAAATCAAATGAACTATAATCTATCAATCAAATCAATTATTTTATTAACTATCATTTTTATTTATTTTTTATTATATTTTATTATTTATCCAAATCTTATTTATCCTATCACACGAACCAAAAACCAAATATTGCCTAGTGTAGAATAATGTATCCATTTTGACTCTCAATATTAACAAAAGAAAAATTTTATCTCCTTCATCCTACCTCGTAACATGTTTTAAATATATAAAAAACTCAACTCTCAATTATTTTTTAAAAAATTATACTTAAAAAATATTTTATAAAAATCTTGTCCAGCTATTTTTTAGATTTATAAAATATTATAAATATTTTCAAATATTTGTCAAAACAAAATTTAAATTTTTTTTTAAATTTTTTTGATCCCGAGTAATTAAGTTTTGTTATATAAAAAACAATAAATTCGATTTAAACCCATAGGCCATAAGTACCGTCGGTTAAATCTTCCCTTAGCGCTCTATAAAACACACTTGGGGTCCGTCGGCTCTCCAACAGCAAGAACCAGTGGCAAAATGGCGCCTGCGAAGCGCGAGTCATCCAGAATCGACGAAACCCAACTGAAGAAGCCACGAGCTTCTGAACACGAGCCCCCCAAATCTCTTTCCCACAGAAACGTTCGCGCCGCCCTCAATCCTGCCGATTGTGACATGGGTTAGGATTTCTGTCCATTTTTCTCAACTTTTCTTGATTTATTTACTATTTTCTTTCAAAATTTTGAACATAGCAAGGAACTCCGATTCGATCTGTTAATGTTTGCTGATTGCTTTGTAGCCCATGGTATAAGTTCATCGAGGTAGTTTGAAAAATGATGTTGACCACACTGAAATCTTAAAAAATATTTAGAGTTTCAAGAACTAAGGTAAAGTGGGCTCGAGTTATGGTCGATATAATGAAACTGGTTTTGGAT
The DNA here is from genome assembly GCF_033568475.1 of Henckelia pumila. Taxonomy (NCBI): domain Eukaryota; kingdom Viridiplantae; phylum Streptophyta; class Magnoliopsida; order Lamiales; family Gesneriaceae; genus Henckelia; species Henckelia pumila. Next base: position 142,817,075 of record NC_133123.1, on the reverse strand, counting down.
TCTGTTGCTTGCATTTTGGTGATCTCATTTCAACTAGAGGCTATTGCATGTGGTGATTTAATTTGTTTGGGAGCAACAGCTATTGATGTGAAGCATGATGCTGGGGCTCATGTATTGTGTGAAAGATTTTAGTTTTCACAACAATTTAGCATTTTTATAAAGCATTAAAAACTTGACACTACAATGCATATCATATCTAACTTAACATACTCGATCACAATGTGTTATAACTTATAAGTTAGGACAATTGTTTAGCTGGAATTACTGGGGATTAATAGTTGCCCCCATTAGTGGAGCTAATAAAAATGGTACTTGAGTTGTGGTATGGTTTAAGAGAATTAACTTGAATCATTGCCAGTCATAATTTTTGGTGAAACCTTTAGCACTCGGACCTACATAATAATTTTATTGAAATGTAATGGCATCTTTGTGAATGTGAAATCCTCAAGCTCTCAAAATGAAATACAACAGCATACTGCAAAACTATTGTTTCTTTGTGTTGGGCACAATCATGTCAATAGACTAAATGATAGTCATATAATCTCTCTCTATAACTAGAAAGTAAGCAGAATAGAGCCTCCATGTACTGTTTCCATTAAATCGTGAGTTCGACCATGTCCTCTATGTTTTTTTAGAAACTTCTCACAACATTGAGATATACTGAGAAGAACCTATCAGAATGAAATCATTCCCTTTTATTCTCTTGTTTTCGAACAAATCAGCTGTTACTCAATGTTAGATCAATGCTTACAATATAATTCGTGTATCGATGTTTATTTTGGGAAAAAAAAAAGAGATACTAATTTAGTTTCATTGAGCAAATAATAACTAGTGTCAGTCTGAATGACCTGCAGTCATTGAATATCTATTTGCTGATTTTCTGAAAATTGAAAATGGCTTCCCTAATTACCAGTGTATTTTAAAGGGATGCAATCTTGCAGTATTGGGAAGTTTCTAAGCTGGTGTACTTTCAGGCCAATAATAGAAAACATGGAACTAGCAAACTGAAACATTTTCCAGCAATGAAGACAGTGGTTGCATCGGTTGAATTGTCATAAGTAACGGCTTCGCCAATTCTAACCATTTGATTATTCAATTCTTTTTTTCTTGAGCGAGCGTAATTATTCAATTCTGAAACTGTTATTGCATGAGTTAATGGCTTATTTGTTTTCTTAATGGAAACTAAAAATTGATATAACATTGATGTGATGGCAGATTTTAATGTTGAAGGAAATGGTCTACGAGGCTCAGCCCTTCATGAAGAAGGCTTTGCTTATTGTTGGTCGGGTTGTTGGGCCAATGTAGGAATCACTGGAGGAAAATATTGCTTTGGCTGCAAAATAATTTTGCATCAACCAGTGGTCATGGAAGATACTGCACTAGAGCAGCAACATATTTCCCGCATGGGCATATCCAGAGGAGATGATGTTGTACGAAACCCTGGAGAGTCTACGAACAGTTTTGGATTTGGAGGGACTGGAAAGTTCTCAAATTCTGGAAATTTTTTTGATTATGGTGAAAAATTTGGGCTGTGTGACAATATAATTTGTGCAGTTGATCTTGACTCAAAGCCCATGGCATGTATTAGCTTCTTCAAGAATGGGAAATTCTTGGGTTTGGCTAAGCATTTTGATGCAGGCTCTGACGGCCTTGGTCCAGTGGACTCCCCAATAAAAATACGGCTATGGGAACGAGCTATTTTCCCACATGTTTTGCTGAAAAACACTGTTTTATTACAGTTCGGTATTGATGATGGACTGGTTCCGGAAGATGGTTACAGACCGTGGGCTGACGCCATTTTGGATGGAAACTCCATTGTGGGGCCTTCCTTTTCAGTTCAAAATAATTGTGAGGTTATAATGATGGTAGGATTGCCTGCCTCTGGAAAGACTTCTTGGGCTGAAAATCATGTGAAAGGCCATCCGGAAAAGCGATATGTTCTTCTTGGAACAGATTTAGTGCTGGAGCAAATGAAGGTTGGTTTGTTGTTAAACTCTTTTCCTTATCAGTACTTGTCCCAAGTATATTGACATATTTTTTTTCCTTCATAAAAGTTTTCCAAAAAGAGTTGCACATCAATTTTTACAGACCTTTTCTACTGCTGGGTGAGAAACTAAACTCTTAGAAAGGACCCCTAGAAGCAAATTAAAACAAAGAAGAGAAAAGATATACATTATTGCCTATGACAATACAAGTAATAAATCCGATCACATCTTTAATGATTTTAACACTCCCAACAAAATGTAAATTGGATATATTTATATTGGGAGATGTACATGCCATTTGGGTTTCTATTTAGAATTTTCATTCTGATCAAATAATCTTAGAATTCCCAATCTTTGAGCTCAATTAGTCTACCAAGATTACATTTAATACCATTACTCTCTTCTATGTTGTCGTTTCAGTGATGGTCGTGTAATCAACACACACAATGAGTATAGGTATTTTGCTGTTGATCGAATACTATAGAACCAGAGTATAAGCTTAATTCAGTTTGAGCTTGAGTTGACTCCATGCAAGGGTGGGCGTCTGGGTACTGGCACGGTGGCACCTGATACCAGACCCGATCCGATCTGGTAATACTTGATCAGGTTAGGTTATTTTTAGAAAAGGTCATGGTCTGACAACACCAAACCCAAAGTAAATATATATATTAGGTCAGGGTTAGATATAATTTCTCCTACACAATAATGGATTGGGTAGAGTTAATATTTTTTTCATTATTTAATGGAGTTGTTCCTTAAAATCATACATCTTTATTTTTTTGACACTTTAAAGTATGTTGCCAATAGATTAGTTAAATAAACAGCGCTTACAATCACCACATTAGATTGAGAATAATTGTATACCAAAATAATAAAATTATAGGGATGATACCAATCAAAGATCTAAATATCAAAATCATAATCTCTAAACAATTCCAAAACCTTGAGATTGTTCACTTTATCTTTTACTTAATTTTTTTAATATTCTTTTTAATTTCAGTCAAAAAGTATATCATCGTATGAAAGACATAGATAATCAACATGTCTAGTGAAGGCATTTCATTCACGTATACACACAACAAATTTTTTAGGTATGTAAAATAGGTAAAAAAAATTTTGTATATATAACTAATCAAACATTATTTAAAATTTGTATATATAACTAATCAAACAATATTTAAAAAGATAGGTGTAATAGCATTTTTCCCAATCTCCAAGTTCTACCTACCATTTAATTTTCCCGTCTCATCAAATTCGGGGTTTTTTAAAAAAAATATTATAAACTTTAAAATAATCTACCAATGTATAACAATTGTGAGGGATTAACTTTTATATAACAAATCCAAGGAATCATTTCTTGAATTTCACAATTTTTTATTTCCTTTTTTTTTTTTTGAATCGGTCTAATTTGGCTGGTTCAACAAAAGATTTGCTCGGATTTCAACACTTTATTGTTTTTTTAATCAAAGTCCGAGCAATAATTGCTCGGATCAAAATTATTTAAAAAAATAGAGTGGATCCATGTAACTTTAACTCGGATCCTAATTATTTTTGGAAAAAAATAGAGCATCCGAGCAATTCTATGCCGTGTAGTGTTTAGATCATTATTGCACTGAATTGATCATCACATCCACACATTTTTTAAGGGTTTGTTGTCTAATGGACATCTATATATTACATATAAAATTTTATTGGCATCCATAAATATAAATATTTCGTTTTCGTGAAGATTTTATTTTATCCAAGTTCTCAAATCTCTCTTTATCATCTCCACAACTACCCAAATTACTTAATAATTTCAAGAGGATCAACGGTGGCTGGTTTTTATCAGATAAGTATTTGTTCTCAATAATTTCAAAAAGGTCCACTTAAAATTATTAATATTAATTTAGATAATTTCTGATTTTTGTTGGTCCTAATTGATGTATCTGGCACAATGGGGAGTGATTGGAGTAGGTTTGTGATGAGTGGGTGGAGTGACTGAGGTGGTATATGAATCCCAAGAGTCGTCGGCACTCCCATTCTCCCACTTAAGATAAGTTATGCGGGAAAAAGGAGTTGATTCAAAGAAGGTAATATCCTTGGATACCAATATACTTCTTGAGGAGGGAAGCAATATTTGCAATTCTTTTGCTGGGGAGTAACCAAGAATTTTACATTTGTGTGCTCTAGGATCAAGCTTCGGTTGAGTTGGAGTGTGAGAGAACAAAGGCAGTATGTCCATAAGTTTAGGAGGCAGAAAATAAGTAAGAAAGAAATCAAAACAGATTAAAAGATAGAGATTATCTCATAAGATAATGCACATAACTCAATAATATCTTTTATGATTTCCAGCAATATTAAATTTTCTTCTGCTACTGAGTGGATTTGATTTGTACTGAGCTCTCGTATCATAATTCCAGTTGCCTGGTTTGGTACGGAAACGTAACTATGGTCAAACGATTCGAGTGCTTGATGGATCGTGCAACTAAAATTTTCAATGTGCTACTGCTCAGGGCATCCAGAATGCCTCGGAATTTCATAATCGATCAAACAAATGTTTACAAGAGTGCTCGTAAGCGTAAACTGAAGCCTTTTGCTGACCATACAAAGGCAAGTGGAAAAGAAGAATGTTTTTCGAGTATTGCCTTGTATGTTGCTCTAATACAAGAGGACTCTGACTTTATATTATTAACTCACTGCAAAATAGATTGCTGTTGTGGTTTTTCCAAGACCAGAAGAGCACAAGCTTCGTGCAAAAAAGACATTGAAAGAAACAGGAAAAGAAGTTCCTGGTGAAGCAGTAAATGAAATGTTGGGTGGGTACCCCTTCTAAGAACTTTCCTCTTGCCAGTTGGACAACTCTTGGTTATCTTCCCATTAAGAACTGACAGTGATTATATTTGGTGTTTTCAGATTATCGATTTGGCAGGTAATTATACTTTGCCCACAAGCAAGGATATCCATTCAGCAGATGAATATTTTGATCAGGTAGTAATAATTTGAAGCTTTTCTTTGTTTTGCTTCAGTGTTGAGATTGATAAACTTTTACATTCTTGTAGGTCTTGTTTGTGGATCGTAACAGAGAAGAGTCCCAGAGATTCTTGGATGAGATGAAAAGAGTTACACGCATGAAGCAACCAATGTCTTCTAAATTGGATATACCTTCTCCAATGTCGTATTTCCGCACTTTTACGCCACATTGTCTAGAAACCCCAGTTCAGTCAGACTCTGGCGTATCATTTCAACAAGGTTATTTGCTAAGTTTCTATTCCTTGTGAATATTAATCTTATTATGATTCCTTGATGACCTGTGTTAAACATGCCAGATGTTGGTGATCCTGGGGGAAGTTCATACTTCAATCAGAATCAATCACGATCCCTTTTTGGAAACTATTATGATTCAAGATGTGATTTTGACAGACGCAGAAGCTGCAGCGGATATGGTTTCAACAAGATTAACCCATATCAAAGTAGAGGTCCTGCACATGGTTCTGTTGACCGGTTCTTTCAAAGTTATCAAGGAAAAATGCTCACCAACATGCTGGCGTTGAAAGCATAGATTTCTATCAAGTTGAAGTTGGCTATTCAGACTGTCAACTTCCTTACCACAAGAGACTTGTTATGATGGATGCATCGCTAAGTCTAGGGGCACCTCATATGATTCGTCTACGAGTCATCCTGCCTATCAGTCTACTTCACAATTTCCTTTTTCCCTATGGTGGGTAAATGGCGCATTTCTTTTTAGACCATTCTATTTATAGAGATTATCTAAATGTTAAGCATGTTCAAGGGTTAAGTAAGTTAAAAGAAAATACCTTTCTAATTATTGAACTTTCTTCATCAACGTCCTAGTCACCGAGTTTATGCCGTTTCCATTAGCAGGTTCTCATGGAATTCATTATCCCAGGCCGTCCCTTCACTTTGGAAATTCCCACTGACATGCAGCATACTGGAATGTATCCCTCTCCTCTGCCAGGACCTCAGCATATGAATATTCCTTCTACTGTACATCGTCCTAGAGTCCAACCACCTCCTAGACGAAACTAACTTTTCAGGTACCCTATATCTAAAACTGTAAAAAAAAGTGCGACGGGCTGGCTATATGAATATAAGATAGGGATCACGAGTACACAAACAAAATTGGATCAGTTTACTTTCTTCAGTGCATTTTTTCTTCATCGTGAATATGGATGATGTGGAAGCCACAAATTTCATTTTCGTATCCATGCGTGTGATCGCGCATTTATAGAGCCCCGATTCCCGAGCTGTGTTATGACTCCTTTCCTAATGCATTAGGTTAATTATTTAACGTGCTTGTAACATCTTGGTTTTGCGTTAGGAGTGAGAGTGAAACAAATGTATCATATCAAGTACTTCTGGCTTGGTGGTGGCATGCATGCATATGTAAAATATTTCTCAGTCGACTTCTCCTATGCATTCTAGTTTTGGTGCTTGTTTTCTCATGTGATTTACTTTTAAGAAAAAAAACTGAAGATCTGTACAAACCAAGATTTTAAAAGGGCTCAAAGCCATGTGCTTGGTTTTGACTTTAGGCCCCAATATTTGCTTTTGAAGATTCATTTGGTTATGTATGCAAATCAAGCATCTGTTTTTAGGTGTCACCATGACTTTTTCCTTTCCACTTAGGCTATGTTTGGTACGGATGATGAGATAAATAATATATAGATAAGTAATGTATTGTAATAAAAAATAAATAATATGATTGATAGATTATAGTTGATTTGATTTGATTGATTAAATTTTATATAAAAATGGTAAATTATCATTTTATCCTTTTAACAATAAATAAAATATAAATAATATTATTTATTAGGGGTAATATGGTAATTTAAATTCAAGGATTTGATTGATATAAGATAAATAATTAATAATTTGATTGATGTAAAATTATAATTAATAGATGGATAAATAATATGATGAAAAGAACGTAGGATTAGACATGATAAATTTATACAAGGATTATTAATAAACACTACCCTAACAGTGCACTATGTGCATTTCAAATATCCAGCCATGATTGGGCTGGGCTCTGTCTAGGCGGTTTTGTGGTTAGAGAAAGACCCAACTATGTCGAGCAAAGGTTGTTTCTCCTCAAATCAAATGCTTTCGGATGTATTAGTATTGAAGAGTATCCATCATGATTTCGTGAGGATGGTTTGAGGATGATTGACCCATGATGTCAAAGCTCGAATAATTTAGATAGAATTAATTAGAAAATTTCTCCGTACCTATATAAACACTACCCTAACAATGCATATAAGGTGGAATTTTATCAATACATGCTAGGTCAATGGAAAAAATAGTTGATATGATAAATATCTATCATTAGATCTTTCTTGAGACATTAGGATATCATTTTTATACTTAATTAAAGTTATTTATTAATGGTCTAATTTATTAATTCTATGATCACTTGACTATAAACCAAAAACTACACTTTCGAGAACTATGGGACATGTTTATTCAAAAGATTTGAATAGCTCTTTGATATAATCATCACATGTTGATCTATCATTCGTTCATGGTTTACAATTAGGATCGGGTGAAATTATCGATTTGCACCTCAATTTGTATCTAAAACCTTAATTACAATATAATTTTAAAAATATATATCTTCCTGATGTAGGAGTAGGACCGCCAACTTATGGTATGTTAATTTCATATCCCCATTGCACTGATCAAAATACCATTATTTCATCCTTGTACATGGAGCTGCTCAAACACATATTCAACTTATTGATATATTATAAGGAGACAAATTTCGTCTTGTTTCTCGTAGATGATTTCAAATACAAAAAAATCATTCTTTAATTTGTGTAGTAATTTCTGACATTTGGGGACGACAATGTTAAAGGTCAATTCTTTAAGAATTGAGATGATTTAATTTAGTAAATGCATATATGTGGGTTAGGTCCATGATTTAAATCGAATAGGGCTACCCATTTCAAAAATTTGGCGAAACAAGAAATAAAATGTCGAGAATAATATATGCCATTAGCTTCCATGCATCTAAAACCCCATTGACCATTTGCTAATACTATCATGTTATGCCATCAATGCCAACTTTATTTACTTGGACCACTTGAAATACCAACATGGGAGAAAATGTTTGGTTTGTGGTTATTTTGGATTTAGTTTTATTTTGGTGGTTATAAGGCTTAAAGTATTTGTTGTACTCTTATCCCTTGTTTTGGATTTTAGTTTCTTCTCTCTTTCCCATTTATTCCAATTCAACTCTATTATTGGGAATGGGGGGTAACTTATTTAATATATATAGATTTAAAGATAAAGAAGTATATGATAGGGTTTGCGCACTGCCAAGCTCGAAAGTGAAATCTGATGGAGATAGGAAACCAAATTTTATATCCCTCCACCACATGTACGTAATTCCTTATTACATTAATTTACTACAAAGTACTAAGTAACTAAGTTAATTTCTGAATTTAATTTAGTTTTAGTGTTTTCGCTGAAATATGACTCCAAAGTCCAAAGTAATTATATAGTAGAAATGAATAAGGTATGGTACGTATAAGCTATCAATTAACTTTCACGTAATAAAAAATCAGAAACAGATATATAGACAATTTGTGTGTCGTGAGACTTGCAAACAGAATTATTTGTAGAGTAATGCTAGATGTACATTTCGGTGTACACCTTGGTTTACACCCTTCCTTATTAATTTTAAAACTTTCCTTGATCAACTAGATAAATATTTCTTATCATGGGTATTTTGCAATTAATGAGAGAAGTTAGAAAAATTTTAAGTAAGGGTGTAAACTAAGGTGTACACTGCAAGATGTACATCTAGCATATTTCTTATTTGTATTGGGGGTCACGTGTATTGTGGGGTGTCATATATATATATATATATATATATACATATATATATATATATATATAAAGGTTTAATTAATAAGGCTATGTTTTAACAAACGTGGCTCAAAGAACCATTTCCAGCTTAAGAGGGCATGCAGTACAAGAGGCCCCATATTTGTGTGTCTCTGCATGTTTTTCAAAGTGTGGAACACTTCAGCTTCCATGCTTCTCCTGCTATATATATGTAGTCCACTCTTATTATGACTAAAGAACATTTAAAAATTTATTTCATTGCTAGACAATGGAACTTCACCTCTCTAATTTGTACTTGTTCTTATGTACTCTATGTTTCACTAGCATGCCATTCATGTCCGTTTCTGCAGAATCTGACACTTATATTATCCATATGGACTTATCCGCCATGCCCAAAGCTTTCTCCACCCACAAAGACTGGTACTTAGCAACCCTTGCCTCCGTATCCAATTCGTTGGAAACAACCAGAAACCTTGTTCCCTCCTATAAACTGGTGTATTCTTACACAAATTCCATCAATGGATTCAGCGCGGTTCTCTCGTCTTCTGAATTGGAGGCCATTAAGAACTCGAAAGGGTTCATTTCTTGTACAAAAGACTCAACTGTCAAAGTTGACACTACTCATACGTACCAGTTTCTTGGCCTAGATTCGGATCACGGCGCTTGGCAGGTTTCCAACTATGGTGAAGATGTCATAATTGGTTTGGTTGATACTGGGGTGTGGCCAGAGAGTAAAAGCTTCGATGACTACGGAATGAGTGATGTTCCATCGAGATGGAGAGGCGAATGTGAGAGTGGCGAGCATTTTAGTTCCTCTCTCTGCAACAAGAAACTTATAGGAGCTCGTTATTTTAACAAAGGTTTACTTGCTCATTATCCCGACTTGACTTTAACGATGATTTCTACTCGTGACACGAATGGGCATGGGACTCATACTTCATCGACGGCAGCTGGCAGCCCTGTCCAAGGGGCATCATTCTTTGGATATGCTCCAGGGATTGCAACCGGAGTTGCCCCAAAATCTCGGGTTGCTATGTACAAGGCTCTTTGGGATGAAGGGTCTTATAGTTCTGATATTCTTGCTGCTATTGATCAGGCGATTGCGGATGGTGTTGACGTGCTATCTTTGTCATTTGGGTTGGACGGGGAAGCCTTGTTTGGGGATCCCGTTGCTATAGCCACATTTGGGGCAATGGAAAAGGGCATTTTTGTTTCAACTTCATCAGGGAACGCTGGACCGAGTGAAGAGACTCTGCATAATGGGATACCCTGGGTTCTCACGGTTGCTGCCGGTACGATCGATAGAGAGTTAGGGGGAACTTTAACTCTCGAAAATGGAGTTTCAGCCACGGGTTCGTCTCTATACCCTGGAAAATATCCCACGAAATTCATCCCAATCGTTCTTGTAGGTTCCTGCGATGATGAAAAAGGGCTCAAGAATTTCAGTCACAATATTGTTATCTGCGTCGATAGCGGTGATCTGAGTGAACAGGTAGACAATGTCAATGAAGCCGAACTAACCGGTGGAATATTCATATCAAATTCCACGGATTTAGAGTTCTTGATCCAAACCTCATATCCAGCGTTGTTCGTAAGCCTTGAAGAAGGCCAAAAGATCCTAGACTACGTCAACAATGACTCAAATCCAAAAGCAAGATTTGCCTTCCGAGAAACACGTCTTGGAATCAAACCAGCTCCAAAATTGGCAAGTTACAGTTCAAGAGGGCCATCACAGAGCTGCCCATTCGTACTAAAGCCAGACATCATGGCTCCAGGTGATCTAATCTTGGCTTCATGGCCCCCAAATTCTGCAGTAGCACACGTTGTAGATGCACACCACCACCTCTTCAATGATTTCAACATCATCTCCGGGACATCAATGGCATGCCCACATGCTGCTGGAGTGGCAGCCCTTCTAAAAGGGGCACATCCCGGGTGGAGCCCGGCAGCCATACGATCTGCCATGATGACCAGCGCTTATAATTTTGACAACACAGGAAATCCCATCAGGGATATGGGATTCAAGAACCAACCCGCCACTCCCTTAGCCATGGGAGCTGGACATGTCGATCCAAACAGGGCATTAGACCCCGGATTGATATACGATGCAAATGCACAAGATTACATTAATCTTATCTGTGCATTGAACTTCAACTCTAGCCAGATTAAAGCAATCACAAGGTCCAGTTCTTATAACTGCTCCTTTCAGTCACTCGACTTGAACTACCCTTCTTTCATCGCCTACTTCAATGGAAACAACACTAAATCAAATGTCAAAGAAGTGCAAGAATTTCACAGAACCGTGACAAACGTTGGAGAAGAAAACTCTGTTTATGTAGCGAATTTAACAGCAATAAATGGATTCAAAGTTAGTGTTTCACCTGACAGACTGGAGTTCACCAAGAAATATGAGAAGAAAAGCTACAAGCTGAGCCTGGAAGGTCCCAAACTGACGAATGATTCTCTGGTTTACGGTTTCCTGACATGGGTCCAGGTCGGTGGCAAACATGAAGTTAGGAGTCCCATTGTTGCCACTGGCTTAACATACTGAAGTATCTTTTTCCTTAATTCCTTAATCAGTGATATATATTTATATATATGTTGTCGTTTATTTCAAATATTAATGGATTTAATTCCAATTGGCTATCATTTCACATAATGAAATAATTATTAACCTACTGATCATCTATTAAATAATAATTACCTAGTGCATGGCTGTACGTGTAATTTACAGCTTATATTAAAAAAATGAAATGGATTACTATACTTCTTCGCAAGTTGCATATATGAACTCTTCATGTGCATTGATGCAGATGAACAAATTTGTAGGGAACACACCATGCACGTTTTGAAATTAAACATATAATTACATGAATACTTTATCTTGATGCATGCGTGTCAATTCCTTTGTTTCCTTCTTCTTCCTGAACTTTTTTTTTCTCTCTCCCCAATCCATTGATATGAAGGAGTTGATTATCTCTAGTTAAGTTGTTTTCTTAGATCTTTTTGGGAAGTGCTAGCTGTTTTTTAATTGCACAGTTGTACTTGGGTTTATTATATAAACATTTTTGTAATTAAAAATTTGATCCAAAATTCTCTTTGTCATGCATCGCAAGATGTTGTTTTTAAAAACTAGCTTTATGAGTGCTTTTCTTATCCGGAGAAAGAGGCTGCCCCTGCCCTAATCCAGTTGTCATAAGGACACTCAGTTTCTGCAATCCCCTTTTCAACACAATCTCTGAACACACATCATATTCTGCCACGCCTATAACAAAAATTAGGCAAACTCTCATACAATAATACAACACATTGTTGATCATATTCCTCCCTTAGGTTGAACCACACAAATACCCTGCTTCAAAGGTTTTGTGAAGTCCAGCTCTACCCGAATTCTAGCGAATTTTCCATCACACCTCCCCCCTTCGCCTGATTCAACCTCAAGAACATTGCCGACTCGCTTCCCAAAGCTGCGAATAATAGGCTCGTGCATGAAAACTAGCTAGAGGCACATTGTGGCATTGAATCCATATCAGTATAGTATCAAAAGACATGTCCGTCGTTTTTTATAATCCCATAGAGGCTTTGAACTTGAACACCACAAGATCCTTAAAGAACGACTAAGGATCGTCAAATAAAGCATGTCTGCGATCAATTTCAGATCCAAAATCCAACAAGAATATTATCCCCCACTACCTCAATAGTAATCTGTTTCTTCGCCTGGAGAATTCGGGGCATTTGCACTCGAAATGTTTCTCGATTAATAGCCTATGCCGATACGACCATCCCTACTAGACATGCATGACTCTAAACGTTGTTGCCTTAGATTTTTCACAGTCATTGGAATAACAACTGGTACCTCAGAGTAGACCTGGCCAAGGGCCGGGTTGGGCCCGGACCCGGACCGGAACCGGCCCGTGGTCAACGGGCCCGACCCGGAACCGGAACCGGACCGGCCCATAGGCGGTCCGGTTCCGGTTTTCTCTTAGGAAAACCGGGAACCCGGCGGTCCAACCCTCCGGGTTGAACGGGTCCGACCCGCCGGGTTGGAACCGTCCAACCCGGCGGGTTGGACACGTGGCGCCCATCCGGGCGCCACATGATCCAACGGCCACTACCAAGTGGCCGTTGGATCATTCAACGGCCAGGATTTCGTGGCCGTTGAGATCATTCAACGGCCACGATTTCGTGGCCGTTGTAGACCCGGCCGGTCGACCCGCCGGGTCGGCCGGTTTTTTTTTTTTTTTTTTTTTTTATAAAAAAAATCTATTTTTTATTCTTTATCTATAAATACCCCCCAACCCCCTTTCATTTTGTTTACACAATTTACTCTTCATTCTCTCTATTCTCAATTCATTTCAATTTCTTGAATTATCAAAAATATCAATTTCGATTATTGGTATATTGTCAATTGTTAATTTATTTTCATATTTATACAATTACAAATGTTCGGAGCGGGATCAAGTCGTAGGGGTGACAAAGGAAAAGGAAAGGAAAAGAGCATCATACCACCCGAGGTCGAGTATCCTCAATTCAATGTCGATGGATTTGATCTTGAATATTCCGATGATGAAATTCAAGAAATTCGACAAGAGGCGCAACAAAGACAACAAGTTGAACAACAACAACGACCACCACGTCATCATGCAAGTCAAGAAAGTATGAACGATATGGCGGCCTCTCAAAGACAAACTCGAGCGGTGCCTCGCCCGACATCCGATATCTTCACCAAACACTTCGAGAAGATTACGCTTTCCTCCGGTGATTTGCAAGCCAAATGCAAATATTGTTCAAAATGTTACAAATTTAAACAAGGAGGTGGATATGAAACTTTGACGCGACATATCGAGAAAAATCATCCGGTGGAAATTGGGATTGATCGTGCTCAAACTCAAATTCCGGCATTCTCTTCTCAATCGGGTAATGAATCTCAACTATTTAAATATAACGAAGCTAGATTTAGAGAAGAAACGGCTAAATTTTGTGCGGTTGAACAACTTTCTTTTAGTTTTAGCGATAAATTATCTTTTAAAAATTGGCTTTCTACAAGTGCAAATCCTTCTATTAGACGTATTCCAAGAAATAGTCTCAAACGCACAATGAAAAAGTTAGTCGTTGATCAAAAGAAAGAATTAATTAAAGAATTTTATAGTTTGAATAATAAAGTTTCTTTGTGTTCCGATATTTGGAGTGATCATTGGCAAAGTTGTTCATATATGGGTATTACATGTCATTGGATTGATAATAATTGGAACATTCAAAAAAGGTTGTTTGCATATAGATGTTTCAACGAATCACACACGACACAAAATATTTCGCAACTTATATTTGTTATTTTAGAAGAATATGGTCTAACTACCAAAGTTTTTTCAATGTCTTTTGATAATGCTAGTGCAAATACTTCTAGTATTAGTGAGCTTATTGAAATATGTAAACCATCACTAGGTGGTAAATTTTTTCATATTAGATGCACATGTCATATTTTAAATTTGTGTGTTCAAGATGAACTAAAAGTTTAGGCATATATATTCTATTCATTATTTATGGACGCATACTCAAGTTATGAAGCAATGGGGAAAATTTTGTAGAGTAAATGGTATGAAGCCTAAGCGGTTTGCACGAGATGTTCCAACTCGTTGGAATTCAACATATAAATTGTTATTATCCTCTTTTGAATATAAAGATTTATTATGTACATTTTTTCATCTATTTGTTCAAGCTCGTGATATTTATTTATTTTCAAATCAATGGAACATATGCACTAGTATTTGTGAAATTTTAAAAGTTTTTAATGATGCTAGTGACCAATTATCCGGTGTTTATTACCCTACTTCACATTTAGTTTTAACACATTGTTGCAACATTGCTTGTATTTTTCATGAACATGTTAATTCTAATGATAGTGCTTTAGCTCAATGTATTCTCGTCATGAAAGCAAAATGGAAAAAATATTTTTTGCTCATTCCTGAAATTTTTTTATGTGCTTTTGTTTTAGATCCTAGACTTAAATTAGATGGCTTAAACGACATGTTAACATTATATTATGAATCTTTGGAGCCTATTGCGGAAACGATTCCTTCTATCTCATTGATTTTGTTTAATATTAAAACTCATTTACTTGATATTTATAATGAATATAACATCAAATATGGTGGACAAATTGTTTCACATGAAACACAATTCACTGCAACTAGTAATGTTTCTTCTAAACTTACTAAAGCGCAACTTTTATTAAGAGAACGGACGAAACGTCCACGAGGATCCTCAAGTTCCAGTCAGGAACTTGAGAATTATTTTACCACTACTTTTGATTTTAGTGATACAGACGAGGAAAACTTCGACATTTTGAGATGGTGGTCGCAAAAAACACAAATATATCCAATTTTGGCTATAATGGCAAAAGAAATTTTAGCTTGTCCAGTTTCAACAGTTGCAGTGGAGCAAAAATTTAGTATTGGAGGAAATATATTGGACGAAAGACGTTCTAGCTTAAGGCCGAAAAACTTGGAAGCCCAATGTTTGCTCAATGATTGGTCAAAAGCCGCTACTCGAACACAACATATTCAAAGTGATGAAGAAGACCAAGATGATACCGAAGGAACATCCGGAACTACGACGGGAGGAAATACGAGTGAAATAGAATAAAATGTAATAGATTTGTAATATTAAGTCATAAGATATTAAGATGTTGAAATTCTAATATATTGTTTATTTAATAAATGTAATAGATTTTTATTATGGAGATATGAAATATTTGATTGAGGTTATTTAAAAAATATGTTTTATTAAAAATTTGTTTAAAAATTTTAAAAAAATAAAATTTAGAAGGTTCAGCGCCCCAGCACCCAGCGCTGAAAATGAAGCGCTGGGGCGCGGCCCCTTCGAATTGAATTCGAAGGTATAGCGCCCCAGCGCTTAAAATGAAGCGCTGGGGCGCTGCCCCTTTGAATTCGAAGGTGTAGCGCCCCAGCGCTGAAAATGAAGCGCTGGGGCGCTAAATATTTTTTTTTTTTTTAAATGGGACGGTTTAGCTCGGACCCTGAACCGGTGGTTAACCAGACCCGGACCCGGACCGAAACCGCCGGTTCACCGACCCGAACCGGAACCGGCCATTGGCGGGCCGGTTAAGGGTTGGCTAAATGCCAACCCGAACCCGGACCGTGGCCAGGTCTACCTCAGAGATGTTCGAATAATGGAGTTTGATGTTGCTCACTAATAGATAAAATGATAGAAACAACATAAATATAAGATATATTGCAAGTCAAATAATAATTGATA
Source organism: Henckelia pumila (assembly GCF_033568475.1). NCBI lineage: Eukaryota > Viridiplantae > Streptophyta > Magnoliopsida > Lamiales > Gesneriaceae > Henckelia > Henckelia pumila. The sequence continues at coordinate 142,800,963 of NC_133123.1, read as the reverse complement.
AAATGATAGAAACAACATAAATATAAGATTATATATTCAATTCAAATTATAAAAAACCTACTATTAGTGTGTCACAATTTTAAGAACAAAAATTCATGAATGTTATTATATATATATATATATATAACCAATTGTATAGAACTCACGTCTTGACCGTCTGATATGTTAGTAGAACGTAATCAAATTTTCGTCATAATATTAATATGAACATTATGAAAATTAGTACGGTAAAACATATATGATTAAATATTCAAACTTGGGAAGAATCTTAGTATTCTAATCATGATAGATGCTAAAATTATAGCAGATCGATTACATGAAATTTTTACCCATTAAAAATTATTCGACTTAATTAATATATATGTATCCTTTGAATTTACAACGGTGACTTCAACATTGTTATTTTATGGGAAAATAATTGAACCTATACCATATATATAATTCTTGGGGTTACATGTATATTGGAATAAAATCGAAATAATATTTTCCAAATGTTAACAATTAATAGCAAATATAATATAATTGTAATTGTAATAATCATAACAACAACAACATAAAATTATGGGAGATTAATTAAATATCTAAAATTGGAAGAAAATCTTGGCATGCAATTAATAAAGGTCATAATTAAAGTAATTATGAGAAGATCACAAAAAATGAAGGAATAATCAAATCAATGAATATTGACGAGCATTAATTAATTAGGGAGAAGAAAAGCGTATATAAATGCAGGAACGTACGTACGTACCTGATGATTATGATCAGTTTACAAAGCAAGAAAAAAATAGAGATCATATATGGCCGCCCATATTAGTTTTCCTTATCCACCATGCTCAGTTTATACGTGCTCTCCAAGTGACCCCAGATGCTATCCTTGCTCGGACCGCCGATGTTGCGCCTTTGATGGCAAATACAAATATGAATGGCCAAATCTTGTTGGTGTGGGTGCGGAAGAAGCCAAGGCTGTGATCCAACGAGACAACCCTTTGGTGACTCTTGTGCTTCTCCATCCAGGCTTTATTATTCTTGATAATTTCTGCTGCAATCGTGTCAAGCTTTATCTTAATGAAGCTAACATGGTTAAGACCAAGCCTGTTGTTGGATAGCTAGGTGCATGCATCATCCAACAAATTAATTTAATTACTTTATATATATTATAATAATTAATTAATATTTAAATAAAATATTAATCAAAGTAATTCCCATTATATATATATATATATATATGTTAATTTCTCGCTTTATTCTTAATTCCATTTTTGGTTTTTTTTATTTTCGATTGCCTACTCGATCGTAGAGTCAAAAATTATTAATTATCTTGATTCTTGATTTCGATTTACTACAATTTCGCAAGATCATACCTTCATGATCAAAATATATAAATATATATATATATATATATATATATATTAATTATTATTTGCAATTGATTGAATTTTTTAATTTATTGATATATATGAGTTTTATTTAAGTTATTTAGGCTTCTATATTTTGTGTTTATATAGACCATTTCATGGAACATTCAATATATTAAACATTATATGCTATTGAATACAAAATAACATCATAAATTCAAAGTAAATCTATAATTATATACATTATCACATTTAAAAAATTATACTTTATAAAATATAAAACAATTATTCAACTTATTTTAAAGAGAAATTTTTTTGATTCATTAACCCATCAAATTTTCAAATTTTTTTTATAAAATATAATTTAATTATTGAAATACATTCACTGTTGAATATAGAAAATATTTATAAGGATATTGATATATTAAAATTTTGTGTCATTACTAGCATGATTGATATTTAATTTTTTTTAAATCATAAACAAGTTGACACATATATGAATAATAAAATATTAACATAAATCTAATATGTATATTGACCCTATAAGTTTTATTCATATTTTTTTCTTGTAAAATTAGCCCCCCTACCGTAAAATCCTGGTTACGTCCCTGTCTTTATCATTTCTCCAAAACTAACCGCTACTTTTTATATATATATATATATATATATATATATATATATATATATATATATAATATAATATAATATAATTTCAGCGTCGACTTTGTTGTTCCACAAACTTTTTATTTAAAAATTAATAATAATTTTGTTAATATGTATTATATGTAACGTTTTACACAGCTTAAAGCTTCAGGTACGTACGTACTTTCGAATTGTAGAAACAATATTTTTTAAGTAATTTATATTTTTATTTAAAATAAATAACTTTAACTAACTTATACACATATAAATGAATTTTTGAAATTTCTTCAAAAAAACAAAAACAAAAACGAAAACAAATTTTTTTTTTTTTTTTTCAGTTTCTCGACAGTAAAGTAAGACCTAGCTAGCTCCTGACGAGCTTATTACTCTAGGCATAAACAAGTTAATTACAAATTCCAAATCTCAGTTGCTATGCTCCATGTTGCCTATGATATATATATCCATTAATTGTATCGATGGAAATACGTGAATAATGTTTAAAAACGTCAAAATTTTTAGCATTCAATGGACGATAATATCAACAACTAATAATTGAGATCATGATGATTATTATTTTTAAATGATACTTGATTGTTTAATTTAAGAGTGAATTATCCTAAAATCCCTAATAGCTTTCTTAACTTTATTATATTTCCTAGGCAAATGATTTTTTACTATAACTCCATAGGACCACCAAACTTGAATATTTTAATATTTAATTCTTGTACTGGATTTATGCTAATCTATGCTTGAAATCTATAGGTTTTATGCTTAAAATTTAATGGTTTTATGCTTGAATCTGGAGATTTTGTGTTCATTTGCAGTATAAGGAATTATCCGCAAAATGGTATCAAAGCCTTAGGTTAATTATTCAGACGTAATATTATTCGTTAATTCATGTTTTTCTTTGTTGAGGAGAAGATTTTTACTAAAGATGACTTCAAACGAAGGTTTGAATCAAGAGGATTTTATTCATATGAAATCCTATAAACAAGTTAATCTATTCACAATAGATTACTTACAACAGGTTGTGATTAATGCTCTTAATTTTGAATAGATAAAGAAAAATGATTTCTAACTCTCAATTTTTAGAGATTACCCCAGATTCCTCTAAACTCTCCGGAGATCTTAGAGAAATTCAAAAGACGGTACAATATTACAGCAATCAGCTGTATGAAATACCTCGGCAAATTGATGAAATCCTTAAGAAACAAGAAAAAATTCTTGGAACTCTAAAGGATCTTCAAAATAAAATCATAAATCTAGAACACACTTCGGGTTCTAGAAAAGGAAATACATGAGGAAGGTTATCACTCTCATTTGGTACCGAACCTTTGTTACATCAGAAAGGTAAAACCAAAATGGTTCAAAAACCTTTAACCAATGATGAAATGATGATTAATCTTATAAAAGCAGTATCAGAGAAAAATACTATCTGATGACTACTTTAGAAAGATTAAATCTCGAGGATCTACAAGATCTTGTAGATTCATTTGCGAATATGAAAGTAGTAGATCTAAAAATGAATTCCCCTGAGGGTGAACAACCCATAGGGAATCCCCCAAGATATGTGGTTAAAACAGAAGAACCGCATAGTGAGTTCCAGGTTGGAGAAAATTCACATCCAGCAGGAACCAGATCAAGAAGGAGTAAAATCTCACTCCATCAAACTCCTTACGGAAAAACTGTTTTAGATCCAATACATCCTTACGGGGTTATGTTAAACCTTGATGTTTTGGACTTCAAAAACAGAGAAGATCTTATAGATGATTGGACGTCAGCTATGAGAATAGCAGCAGTGACATTAGATCTCAATAAAGAAGGATTCATTAAACTTCTAGAAATGATTCTAATGGGATCTGTTAAGATCGCATGGGAGATGACTATGCCAGAAACTAAGGAATCAATCTTAGCAGGAGAATCCCTCAGCGAGATTGGAGAAAGAATGACCACTCTATTTAAAGCACAATTCGGATAGATTATTTCAATAATCAAGATACAAAGAAAAAGAGATGATATACTCAAGCTCTTTATAGCCTCGAGTTACATGATATCTGTTTAGTTGATGAATACATTATGTTATTCACTAAATACAGATGGAATTTGGGAGTCGAGGAAAATATAGCTATTCAGCTATTTTTCGCAAAAATGCCAAGTCCCTAGAGAGAAATGTTGATCAAAGAATATGTTCCAGGTAATCTTGATACATTGGCAAGACGTGCCTCCTTTTTGAAAGGAAAATTAGCAGAATGGTGCCATATGGAAGCATTACAGAAGAACTACAAGAAAATAATGAGTATAGATAAGCGTACACATTTGTGTTGTAGAAAAAATGATCTTCCAACGATCATTGGAAACAGATCACAGGGATTTAAAAGGAAGAAATTCAGAAATAATCCCTATAATAAAAGAATGAAAAGTTCTTGAAAACCAAGAACATTTTGGTCCAAACAAAAGGCCAGATCCTATAGATCGGGTAGAAGAAGTGGACCTACAAGAACATCCCCAACAACAGGCTCATCACAAAGCAGGGAAAGAATACCATCAAGAAAAACTTTCAGAAGAACTCATACAAGATCAAGTGAAAGTTTCAAGGATTGCAACTGCTGGACATGTGGAGCAAGATGACATATATCTACAAATTGTCCAGAAAACGAAAAAAAAGGAGTTAAACTCTTTGAAGCAACACCAGATATGGATGATGCGGTCTTCTTTCAAGATCTAGTCCAAGTATATCAATTTGAGGATATCCCCTCAGATGAAAGCATATACGAACAAGAGATATTTTTTAGTCGAGAAGTTTTTGAGGATGAATCAGAATCAGAATCAGAGTAAAGAGGAAATGTTTCGGCATGAAACACATGAAATTTTGGTTGGGTTCTTTAGTCAAACCACGATATCTCATAATATGGTCCAAAGGATTATGAGAGAAAATCCAACATTACAAAAGTACCAAGGATTTTCGGCAGGACAAGTTGAAAGAGTCTTAGGAAACCTAGGGCTAAGACAAAGAAAACATAATTTGATTTATAAGGTATCCAGAAGGGAAATGGCGATCCCTATGGAATTAACCAGTAATCAAATTGAGATGCAGTTAATTTCCTTTGAAGAAATTCGAGAGGAATTACAGAAATTAAAAGCAGAAGTAGCAAAGACAATATCTTGGATTCATATTGGAGCAATCCAGATTATGATCAAAGCTACTTTTAAAGAGGAAATAGATTCACCCATAGATATCATAGTATGCGATAAAAGAATGAGGAATATACAAGATGCGGTTCTAGGAAGTATCTCGGGAAATTTGTGTGCAGAAAAAATTGTGGGAGTTATTTATCCAAGAATAGCCTACAATTTAGCTGATAGAGATTTTAGTCGAGCCTTGACGTTGCATCAAAACTTCAAGGAAAAAAGACTAATGAAGGAAGGTAATATGTCATATTCTATTACGTATCAAATTTTATATGTTCTTTCTAATACTCACCATTCTGAATTATTTATTAGAAATGAGTTCATTGAAATTCCAGAGATCTTTGGGAAAGTTTCTCAAGCAATATACCCGGAAAGAATCGAGTTTCCTTTAATTCAGGAAACAGGCATTCAAATTCAAGACAGACCGGTTCTATACAGAGAACTTAAAATAGAACCCCGAAGGTGGTTATCTTTCCAAGGAGACAGAATGACAAGCAAGAGATGGGACAAATATCCTATTCAAGAAATTCCACCAGAAAAAAAAAGAGTTTTCTATAATAGGAAAACTTAGATCTCCAGAAGGATGGAAAAAAGTGAAAATAGTATTCAAAATTACAAGTCATCGGAACCAGTTCCCTTGTAACTCGATTTACTATTTGGAACAACAGGAAAAAAGAACTTACCAAGGAGTGATAAATATTGGAGAATTGGAAGTTCAAATCTGGGGAATTCCAGGAAAAGAAATAGATCAGCTCATTCTTGGTCTAGAATTTTTGGAGGACCATAAACCATGGAAACTCCTTGAAAAAGGTATAGAGTTCATGGCAAAATAAAAGACTTGGAGGATTCAATAAGAATTCTACGAAATGGAAAACCAAGAGAATTGGATAAGGGACAATCCCTTAATCAGATTCGAAAACTCTGTTCACAAACAGAGGAAGAAGCAACTGCTGAAATTAGTAAGTTATGAACATGATTTACTAGAACGCATTGAAGAAGTAGAAATGTGTAACCATACTCTACCTTCTGAGGCCTTAGAAAAACTAAAGGTAAATAGTCTTAATCGGATTACTGAATTACAACACAGTCTGTTAAAAATGGCGGGGCCATTTAGTAATCCCTTTAAAAAATGACAACAAGTCCTTTCTCCATATACATTCCGATAGGGATGTTGTATGAACAATATAAGGCTGAGTACTTTGCAGCTTATATTGACTCGGGAGCAGGAATTTGTACAACAAAAAGAGGAGTCTTCCCTAAAAAATGTGAAGAAGAATTGCCAAAAATTGCTGGACGAGATTTCTCTCTCAGAATTTTAATTCTTTGCAAAGGAATAAAACAAGCAGAGATCCTTATGGGAGGTGCAGGTCAAACACCTTGGTACAAGGTAAAAACACCACCAATCTATTTCCATGATACAGGAGCTGATATCCTGTTAGGAAATAACTTCTTACAAATGTTTAAGAAGTACACACAAGACAATGAGTCAAGAAAACTTATGTTCACTACAATTTGTGATCAAAAAATTATAGTTCAAAGACTCAAGGTTGCTTTTTATCGACAATTGCCGATAATATTTCGTAGCCAGCGTGGTGATAAAGGACAACTTTTTTACCCGAAAATGAAAGATCCAAGAAGGTTTGGAGAAACCATGTTGAAAATAACAACAGAACAAGAACTCCAAACAGAAGATATGGAGTTAGAAAATAAGGTATCCCTTGAAAATGTCAAAAAGAGACTCAAAAAAAGTTACAACGAGCATCCTTTGGCATGGTGGGATAGAAATCAACTCAAAGTCAGTCTTACTCTAAAGGAAGACAAGGAGTATGAATTCGTCAGATATAAGCCTATCCCGATGAACATAACAGATCAAAAGGATACGAGAATGATTATCAAGGAACATTTGGACCTTGGTTTCACTAGTAGAATTTTTGCTTTTTACTTCGGCTATTAACTGAAGTAGTAGATAGATAACTACCGAAGTAGATGCACGTGAAGTAATAGGGTACTATTTTACTTCGCTTAAAAACCGAAGTCTTAGGCATGAATTTACCGAAGTAATTGGTCGGTTCACGGAGTCAAAACCGGTTCATGATTGGACCAGTTCCGAAGTAAAAGGATGTATTTTACTTCATCATTTTCATTATGTGACGAAGTAATAGAATATCTATGACTTCGATATTTACATTGACTGACGAAGTAAATGCATGTATTTTACTTCGGCAGTTTCATTAAGTGACGAAGTAATAGAATATATATGATTTCGGTATTTAGGATGACTGAGGCAGTAAAAGTAGTTCTTTTACTTCGGAATTTTCATTAGGGACGAAGTAAATGCATGTATTTTACTTCCGCAATTTCATTAAGCAACGACGTAATAAAACATATATGACTTCGGTATTTACATTGAGTGATGCAGTAAATGCTCTATTTAACTTCAAATGCTATGTAACTTGGCGAAGTAGAAGCATGCCCTTTACTTCAGCAATTTCATTAACTGAAGTAATAAAGTACATATGGCTTCAGCTTTTACATTGGTTTGATGAAGTAAAAATATATGTATCATTAAATCAAAATTTATAATATATATATATATATATATATATATATATATATATATATATAGTTCTGAAACGTAAAATTTACTCATTAGATTGATAAATTATCCATCCAAAAACTACAAACATCCGTAAATCCACAAGTACATTCATCAATCAACAATTATGCATCCACGAGTATTTCTTCAAAAGTAAAATAAGTATATCCAATAATACATGGAAACAAAACACAGATTTTTCCCAACGTGCATGACCAATTTAGGAACCTACATAGGAGTAGACGAATTCGCTCCATTCACTTCTAATTTCGTCAAATTGAGCTTGGCCAAAATATTGGTTCTTGATGGATCCTGAATACTGAAATGTAAAAAAATAAAATAGATCAGATTAAAATTCAAGATCGAGGATACATATTTGCCGGTTCACAAGGGTAACAACAACATAATATACGGGTACTGATCAAAGATCGTCATTGAAATAGCTGATTAAATTAAAACATTACCAAATTGAAAACACAATCTATCAAGGATACATATATTATGTGTTCCACAAATAAGTCCAACAGCTAGCTAGCTAAAAAAAACACTTACACTCAATTGATGTTAACAATGCAGTGAACCATAGCTTGTCCACCAAAATCAAATGTTAGTTCACTAGGAACGTCCATTACTGCAAAAATCTAAAGGACCATGGAGCAGTCGCACGAAATACCATTGACCCCAACCAAACTAAAACATTAATCACCAATCATCATAGAGCATTCGCAAGTAATCTCAGACAGTTTTGATTCCAACAATTATCAGCATGAAAGAATGCCCTTGTTCGTACGAGAAAATATGATATAAACCAGCGACTCAGCGAGCAAGTACAATATGCCAATATCTCTGACAAAAATTTGATTAAGAAATAATTATAAAGCTCTCTCACCATTAACAGTGCCAAGACAAAAAGTTTGGAAAGAAGGATGCCAAAAATGCCAATTTCAAAACAGAATCCTCTACCAAAAATGTCAACTTCAGATTCATTTCTGAGCAACTAAGCAGCAAAGAAGTATGGAAACAGATTTTCACATAAACCAAATCATAAAATGAAAAGGAAACTCACCATCTTCTCCAACTGTAGATTTTCAGATTCAACAATATCTTTCATGTACTTCATCACACAAAATCCGCATTCAACAGAACCACTTTGTTTTATATTACCCTACATGAAATAAAAAAATATTGCAACAATCACAATCCAAACAATAAGTTTTGAACACAAAAAACTGAAATAGGTAAGAACAAATGAGTAAAGCTCTCAAATATAATATAACACTAAAACACCATCCCTAGTCCCTATAGTACAGTACTGTAACACCGTCAAAATATTGCAACAATCACATTCATGTCTTCATATGTAAGCACAACACATACCGTCAATTGTTTAAAAACTGGCCCTCTAGGAATACCTCTCGAGGCATTGTACATCTTCACCCCACTACATTTGAAAAAGTCAAAAGTTATTTTTTTTTCATATGTATAAGTGAATTGATTCGTCAACATAATCTACTACCTACTTTGTCACTATCTTTTTCCATGCTTCATCTCGGCATCTATTAGTAGTAGAGTCCAACAAATAGATCATATTTTTATCTTCATTGACGATAGTCAAGATCCAATGATACCTGCCAAAATGAAAAAAAAAATATAACATTGACTAGTATACAACATGAATTTTTAATTAATTAAAATCACACCCAGTGTTGTATGGGATGAGGCATATGCTGTCTCTACACACTGCTTCCAACTGGTTAGCAATATGTTGAGATAAGTGACTGTCAACGCTGTCAATTGGGCATGTAGGTATGTGTTCAGGATCCACAAATGAAATACTATCAGCCCGTTCTGCTTCCTTCAAATATTTGTACAGGTGACTGCAATCAAGATTACAAACATCGGTGAGAAATCTGTCCAATAGTGGACAAGTTCCAAATAAAATATTAAATATGAAAACATTGTAAGTTAGACACAACATACCCCATATAAACCAAAATATGTCTGGCACCTATCTCTTTCATCTCCATAAATGGTATGATATCTTGTCTCAGCAACTGTGCGCCTTGAGGAGTCCAAACATAGCATCATCAAACTTCACGTAGATGCTGTCAATTTCATCCATCAACCTAACAACATACGAGTATATAAACTTGCATGCCATGGGTAATGTTTTTTCAACGTCCTTGAACTTCTCACGCTGGCCAGCAACATCCAAAATAAAAAATGGTTGATTTCTCTCCTTCTACAGATCAGCAAGCAACGTTTGTATGTCATGACCAAGGCATGCGCTTAAAAGAAATCATAATGCACAAGTAGAGTGCAAGTGTATTCTTCAAGAGAATTAATGCCATCAGCTGATGAATTTCCTCTTCATACACATGCTTGGAGGAAGATTATAGGTGGTCAACATGATTGGCCAGCAGCTATACCGACTGCTAAGATTGCTATGAGGATTAATGCCATCAGCTGCAAGTGCTAGGCGAAGATTTCTTGGTTCACTTTCGAAGCCGGGCCACATATGATCCACCAACCTCCAAGATGGGGAATCAGATGGATGACGTAACTGACCAGCAACTCTTGTGGTTTTTGCATTCCAAGTTAAATTTTTTTGATGTCTCTAAAGATTTGAACATGCACTTAAATCTTGGTATGGGAGGGAAATACCACATCACCTTGGCAGGAATACCTTTCTTCTCAATGTTCTTCTTGTTTAACTTCCAACGCGACAAGCCACATTTAGGGTAAGCTACACAGTCCTTATATTGTTTCCTATAAAGAATGCAATCATTGGAACATGCATGGATCTTTTCATGACTCAACGACAAACAACTCAACGTCTTGTTTGCATCGTACGTTGAGGATGGTAGATTGTGATTATCTGGCAACATATCCCCAAAATCAGTTAGTAGATCTGAAAATAGAGCATCACTCATCCCATGCCTTACTTTGGTATTGTATAGTTTCACAAGTGCACTCAACTTTGTGTAAAGTTTACATCCATTGTACAAAGGTTTCTCTGCTTCCTCTAAAAATTTCATAAATGCTTCTGGATTTTCTGTATAATTATCATATGCTGCCTCACACATATTAGCGGTTTCAAAGTCTTCATGATAATCACCAATTGGCTCCTGGTTGGTGCTTAAATTTACTCTATCATTTTCAGCAGACTCGCCATGCCAAATCCAATTCATATAATTCTGACTAAAACCATGGAAATAAAGATGCTCTCGAATCGACGTAATCGGTCCCTTTTTAAAATTTTTACATTTGCAACAAGGACAATGAATTAAATTCGAGTCAATATGAGGATTTCGTAAACAACCGCTAATGAACTGTTCCACACCCTTCTCATATTGTTTCGACCTTCTATCAGAGTGAATCCAAGATTTATCCATAATTAACAACTTACCTTCAACAAAAATTAAATAATGATCAGTTATAATAAAATATAATAAAAGTTTTTAATTACACGACAATCATGAATGATTTCCACTTCAAACACTAGTTACTACGACTCTCCAACCATTTAAGTCGCTAATATCAACAGTAACAAATAATATATACAAATTATGTTTTTTACAGGCATAAGAAACGAAATTCCTGACGCGAACAATGTGTAGTGACCCTTACCCGGATCACCTACTAAACAGAACTTAGGCATGCAATTAACTTAATTAAACAGATATCAGAATAAAACTACGGAAACCATAAACATTATACAATTCCAAGTAAAGGAATCTGTAATTTATCCCAATAATATACAACCAAATCGAATAGCTGTATAAACCCAAACAACAGTAATAAAACCTAGACGAAGCTCCAGCTGGCCAACCACTGACTAGCCCCTCCTGGATCCACCCTCCTCGTCCAATCGCAAACCTGCCCCATGAAATAGGGTGTCCAGAAACACAGAGTACGAGACGTGAGCATAAAACGCTCAGTACGAGAGTATGAGTATACATGCATGCAAAGTGAACTCCCTATAAACTCGAGGTCAAGGATCAGATAACAGAGACAGACCGGGCTCTGGTATGTAGCACGCTGTGCCGTCGCTTCAGGAGGTGGCTCCCATACCGAGATAACCGTGGATATGCCGGACCCAAATCGATGGAAGTCCATCCACTAACAGGATAGGGTAAAACCCTACTAACAGATATCTCGAAAGAGATACAGCAAGATGCAAATGAATGCAGCATAATATCATGTCATATAAATCATGCAGTCACATAATACATGCATACTCAGTCAGGATATCTCGAACAGTACTTCCGTACCTCAAAACAGTGCAAGCTCTACCAACTCTAGGTCCACGCCTATAGTCTGCTCTACACTGCCAAATGATACTACTATCAATAAAGTGCTCTAAAAGCCTTAACTAAGCTATTGCATACTCCTAAATATTTATAGGAAGCAAAAGCTATACCTTCGTCCGTCGTTAGCCCTTTGATGTCGATGCCTCCAGAACTTGGGCACAACTCCGCTACGACTACCGAACGCCTCGCCGACCACCGGGTCAAGCCTAGGAAGGCTAGAACAACTCGAATAGACTAGAAAGGAGAGGGAAACACTCAGAATTGGCAATTGGAAATGAAGCCTCGACCCTCTATTTATAGACAACGATCGGAACTTCCGATCCTTTATCGGAACGTCCGAACCTCGATCGGAACGTCCGATCTTGCCATCGGAGCTTCCGAAGATCCTGATCTGCCACGTGTCAAAATATCACTTGTTGATTCCGGATAGGGGTGATCGGAACTTCCGATCCTGATAGGAGCTTCCGATCCAACCACACGTCATGCATGACGTAATATCATCGGTGTTGGAAAACGGTGTTCAGATCAATTAGAATTGATACCCGGTGCAGCGGAAGTTTTAAAATTTTATATGAAACGATTCCATATCATGGGTATCAAAACTTTACGATTAAATTGTGCGTGTAAAAATTAAATAACAATTAAAGTTTTACCTTGAATCTCGAAACGAGATTATGGACACCAACAGATAACTCTGCTCTTGTTGTATATCCCAGGAACTGATGAACGAACAATTCTTCAATCAGGTCCACGAACAGAAGTTTAATCCCTCTGATAGACTGCACTAGAAAGTCTATCAGAAGTTTCTGCGAAGAGATAGAACAGATATGATCTGCTAATTCAGACTGCAAATTCGAAATTCGCAGACTGAAAATTCTCTAAGACAGAGAGAGGGGGGGCGGCCGAAATTCCTAGACTGGAGGCTAGGGTTTTCGAAAATTTGAGTGTAAGTTATGTGTAATTTCTGTACTGCAATAACTTATTTATAATGTGGGCTGCTAACAGCTTAGGGTCCATTAGTCATAAGTTCAAGCCTGACAAGCAAAGCCCGCATGTTCAAAAATTAATATAAAATTCATCGTGACTCAGATTGATAAACCAATTTCGCCAATGTGCACAGAAACCATTTCTGCATCTTTTAGAGTCAAGATAAATTTTCTGAATCCGAATTTAGTGGTTTCCAAAAATGTCCATCACTATGTCATTTTAGGAAATCTTACTCCCTCTACTCTTAAATAAGAAGTCCCACTTCTTTATTCACTAAATTTAACTCTTTAAATTTAATTATCTCAACGGGGATTAAAAATCCATTACTTGTGTGACCCTCAATGGTTCAGGGATACAGCTAGCCGTGGGCTCACAACTCCTTGTGACTCGGAACAACAATTTTCGAATTGCCCATCGAATCATGGTAAGAGCGCCTAGCAACATCGCCCCATGATTCCCTAGGTATCACTGATAGTGCCTGCAAGAACCAATAGATTTTGGTTAGCGTACAGTACGGTCCCTTCATCCATATATCCCGATCGAATCAACAACTATTGGTAAATCGAGAGTCGTTCGAGATTCGATAACCATGCAATGCATCTTGAAGATCAAATAGTGACATCGCATGTGCTACTAAGAAACCATTTCTTAAAACACATCATGTACTCTGGCCAGAGATTCGTCACACTAATATCTCCTCAGATTGCATAGGATATCCACACTAGCAAGTATGTGGTGAATCCTTGACAACAAAGCATCGACTCCTATATGTGTCGTAACTGTACCCAATCCCGACACCTGATGACCCCAATAGAGTCGGTAAACGAGTCAAAGTACAGTACTAGCATATAGAGTCTCAATGATGTTTCAAGTAGTAAGGACTAATGGTGTACAACCAAAATCGCGGACTTTATCCACTCGATAAGTGATAACCACTTGGAAAGTCCGGATAGGGTAGTTCGATCATTCATCGTATGAATATCAATTTGCATGCTTTGAACATCTCTATGTTCCATACCAATGAAACGTGGTACTCGGCATCGCAAATGATAGTCTCAATCTCGAGCGATCCTTATCCTTATTAACGGACGGCTCAATCGACTAGGAACTGTTTAGAATATACAGTGACTATAAGATGTGTTTCATGATATCCATCCCCATGTGCCACCATATCTTACATACACTATAGTATATTCAAGGTCTTCATCTAAACATCTTATAGTATGTCACAACATAATAATATGATAAAAGATAAAGTAAATGTCATTATAAAAGTGTAAATTATATTAAACAAAAGATTGTTTATACATAGAGTCATAAAAGCCCTTAGCCACAAGTTGGCTCACCGGGCACCCATTCCTTCAATCTCCCACTTGCCCTAAAGCCAACTAGTCATACTACGTAGTCCCATTGCTTCGCGATGTTTGTCAAATAATGGTCCTGGCAAGGGCTTAGTAAGTGGATCAGCGATATTGTCTGCAGAGGCCACTCTCTCGACAGTGATGTCTCCTCTTTCCACGATCTCCCGGATGATGTGGTATTTCCTCAGTACGTGTTTGGATCTTTGATGAGACCTTGGTTCCTTTGCCTGAGCAACGGCACCCGTGTTGTCACAGTACACCGGGACTGGACCAACAGCTTCAGGAATGACACCCAACTCTTGGACAAAATTCCTCATCCAAACGGCCTCTTTAGCAGCAGCTGATGCCGCAATGTATTCTGCCTCAGTGGTGGAATCCGCTGTGGTGTCCTGCTTGGAACTCTTCCAAGAGACAGCACCGCCATTGAGCATGAACACAAATCCAGAGGTTGACTTCGAGTCATCCACGTCACTTTGGAAGCTAGAGTCGGTGTAGCCTTCCAATCTCAATTCTCTTCCTCCATATACCATGAACATATTCTTAGTCCTTCGTAAGTACTTAAGAATGTCCTTCACGACTTTCCAATGCATTTGACCGGGATTGGCTTGATATCTGCTCGTGACACTCAGAGCAAATGCTACATCCGATCTGGTAGATATCATCCCATACATGATACTACCTATGGCTGACACATATGGTACATGTGTCATTTTCTCTATCTCTTCATCAGTCTTGGGACACATGGATTTGGATATAGAAACTCCATGATTGAGTGAGTCCTATCATTCTGTTAGATCTATCTCTATAGATCTGAATTCCTAGAATATAGGATGCCTCACCTAAATCCTTCATCGAGAATCTACCTGATAACCATATCTTTGTTGACTGCAACATCCCTACATCATTCCCAATGAGTAGGATGTCATCAACATAAAGTACTAAGAATGTCACAGCATCCTTAATTACTTTCTTGTACACGCATGGTTCCTCCGGGTTCTTGATGAAACCAAAATCCTTTATTGTTTCATCAAATTTCTGGTTCCAACTTCTTGATGCTTGTTTGAGACCATAGATTGATCTCTGAAGCTTGCATACCTTATGCTCGCTTCCCATGGATGTGTATCCCTCAGGCTGCGTCATATAGATCTCTTCCTTAATGTTTCCATTAAGAAATGCAGTCTTTACATCCATTTGCCATATCTCATAGTCATACCATGCTGCTATGGCAATAAGGATTCTTATGAAATTGAACATTGCGACTGGTGAAAAAGTTTCATCATAGTCAACTCCTTGTCTTTGAGTGTAACCTTTTGCCACCAATCGTGCCTTGTAGGTCAGTACCTTTCCATCAGGCCCAAGTTTTCTCTTATAGATCCATTTACACCTTATTGGAACAATTCCATCGGGAGGATCTACTAAAGTCCAAACTTGGTTTGTATGCATCGAATCTATTTCCGACTGCATAGCTTCAAGCCATAAATTTGAATCCGCATCAGAAATTGCTTCCTTGAAGTTTCTTGGATCACATCCAACGTCGGGTTCATCTTGATCCCCTTCAAGAAGAAGACCATATCGAATAGGAGGTCTAAAAGTCCTCTCGGATCTTCTAGGTATAGGCGTGTTCTCTGAAGATTCTTGAGGTATGGGATCATTATTTTGTATTTCGGGTTCTTCTCGAATTTCTTCGAGTTCCATCATCTCGCCTTTCTTATCCAATAAGAATTCCTTCTCCAAGAAGGTGGCATTCCTTGAAACAAACACTTTTGTTTCAGTAGGATGATAGAAATAATATCCGATTGAATTCTTTGGATACCCTACGAAATAACATAAGGTGGATCGACTATCCAACTTATCTCTCACTGTCTGCTTCACGTAAGCAGGACATCCCCAAATCCTCAAGTACGAATACTTAGGAGCTTTGCCATTCCATAACTCGTATGGTGTTTTGTTCACTGCTTTAATGTGAACGTTGTTCAACAACAATACCGCCGTTTCAAGAGCATAGCCCCAAAACGAAGGTGGGAGCTCAGTGAAGCTCATCATGGATCGAACCATGTCCAACAAAGTTCGATTGCGATGCTCCGAAACACCATTAAGCTGAGGTGTCATAGGAGGAGTCCACTGAGAGAGAATCCCATTCTCTTTTAGATAGCTCAAAAACTCGGTACTCAAGTATTCTCCACCTCGATCCGATCGAAGTGCTTTAATACTTTTACCTAGCTTGTTTTCTACTTCAGCCTTGAATTCTTTGAACTTTTCAAATGCTTCAGACTTATATTTCATTAAATATAAATACTCATACCTTGAATAATCATCAGTAAAGGTAATGAAGTAGGTGTGGCCAAATTGAGTACCAATTCTAAATGGACCACAAACATCTGTATGGATCAAATCCAACAGATTTTGACTACGCTCAGGTTTCCCCTTGAATGGAGATTTAGTCATTTTTCCTTTCAGGCAGGATTCACAAGTAGGTAGAGAGTTAATATCAGACATATCAAACATGCCCTCTCCTACTAGCTTGTTCATCCTCCTTGAGGAAATATGACCTAGCCTAGCATGCCAAAGATTTGCCGGGTTTTGACTATCGTTTTTTCTTTTGTTCGTTGTTACCGGTTTATCAACATAATTTATTGGAACGTCTTTTAATTTTAAGTTATATAGATCGTTTTCAAGTTGTCCATTTCCAATCAAACATTCATTCTTGTAAATATTGCAAATCCCATTCACAAAATTGCAAGAAAAACCATCTCTATCAAGCATAGAAACAGAAATAATGTTTTTAATCAAGTCTGGAACAAATAAAACATCTCTCAAAAGTAACTTAAAATTGTTCTGCAAAATTAAATAAACGTCTCCCACAGCTTTGGCTTCAACTCTAGAACCATTTCCGAGCCTCAGCTGGGTCTCACCCATTCTAAGCTTGCGACTTCTTGTCATCACCTGCAAATCGTTGCAAATGTGAGATCCACATCCGGTATCCAATACCCAAGAAGTAGTATTAAGTGAAACATTTATTTCAATATAAAACATACCCTTCGCAGTTCGCAACTGCTCTAGATATTCCTTGCAGTTACGTTTCCAATGACCGGGTTTCTTGCAGTGATGGCAAACATCCTTGGACTTTTCCATGTTTGAAGCCTTTGTCTTGTACTTCTTCTCGGGTCCGGTTTTCTTGGATGGGGCAGAACGTTTCTTACCCTTTGTACTTGGCCCCTTTTTAGCAGAAGAAGAGGAGCCCACCAAGAGAACCGGTTTATCCTTCTTTAAAGTGGCTTCATAAGTTACAAGCATATTGACCATCTCTTCAAGGGAGGCCTCTATCTTGTTCATATTGAAATTCACCACAAAATCGTCAAACGATGAAGGAAGAGAGAGAAGTAATAAGTCCACATTGAGTTCATGCTCAAATACCAAATCAAGCATTACCAACTTCTGAATGAGCCAAATCACGCGTACCCCATGATCACGGACCGAAGTCCCTTCACGCATGCGACACGTCATTAACTCTTTTACAGTAGCGAACCTTTCAGCTCTCGATTGAGCCCCAAAAAGTTCCTTGAGTTGTACGTGAATGTCAGCAGCATTCACGGTATCCTCAAATCGCCTCTGGAGTTCATCAGACATCGAAGCTTGCATATAGCATTTGGCCTTGATATCATGGTCCCACCATTTATCAAGTTTGGCCAACTCTTCCGGACGTATATCAGCTGGTGCTTCCTTCGGAGGAGATTTTTCTAACACGTAGAACATCTTCTCCGAGGTCAAGACAATCTTCAACTTACGGAACCATTCCGTATAGTTTGCGCCAGTCAGTTTATTTTGTTCGAGAATAGAGAATAGTGGATTGCGCGAATTCATCTTAATGAAATACTGAAAAGAAACAGACAATAATCAGTGACTGTTTAATTAATTTACTAAGACATAAAATAGGCGAAATTTATTTTATGAATCTCACTCCCACTATTTTAACGAATTCACTACCCTCTAGTGAAAACGAGAAACATTTTCTTTAGTGGGAACATGGAGTCCAATTGACAAACTATAGTCCCGAATAATATCAGCCAACCATAATTTTCAAAAGGTAGAGCCCAATTGCTTCCAAAGCAACCTCCATGTTTTTACCTCATGTCCAATAAGGGCCCAATAATATGACGTCGTTTATTGTGACATGTCAAGATGACCCATCAATATCAAGTTGTGATGGACGGTCGCCATGTGGATCCCCAATAATATGAGCCAATCCCATGGGAGTTCCATCCAACTTACAACATGTGTCGATCCAATGTACAGCTTTCCGACGAACGGGCCCCCCCCAATAATATGAGCCGGACCGTATCCGCGGGTAGCATCTCATACATTGATCGTTGATGGAAGGTAGGAACATTTAAACAATATTTAAATTTCCTTTATTTATCTTGATATCAATTTTAAATCATATTTAAAATGAGGGATTTTAATTTTGAAAATTTGTCTCATCATTTAAAATTTGTATGCTTGCGGGATTCATACAATTTAGTCTAAACATGCATACAACAATAATATCATATATTATTTAGGATGATCGATTCCATTTCTAATCGACCCGTGGTTGCCAATCACGAGTCTAAGTCCAATCCTAGGTAATATGCAAGTATGCAATGCAATCCTATTACATTGAGCTTCCAATTTACATTTTTTCAGTCTTTATTGTCTGCTGGGCCCACCTTCGTCTTCAAATCTTCATATCCCACTAAGTATAATGTATTTACAATAAATAACTATGACAAGTAGGGGATACATTTTAAGAGGTGGGAACGGGCCATAAACCAGGCTCACTTTTATTACATATGACAATTCATATTGGGCCATAAACCAGGCCCATTAATAAATCCAACAACATTAAAAACAAATGTAAATTCCCTAACATACACCTACAAAATTGGTCATGGTAATCGATCATCCTTATCCAATAATATTTAATTCAAAATTAATTTATTGGATAACATGCAATGACAATTAAATTAAAAAGGATAAAATCATATTCCATATATAAAATCTTATTTTACATACAAAATCATATTTTACCTTTTTATCAAATAAAATCATATTTTATATATAAAATCCAATTTTATACATAAAATCATATTTTATTCAATATTTCCATAAGATCATATCTTACCATCAATTGTACCAAAAATAATTAATTTCATAAAATATGATTTAACGGATAAAATCTATAAATTTTCCAAAAATTCAAATTTATCCAAAAATCAATTTTAAAATTTTCGGACTCGAACAATTCGATCCGACGCCTCGTGGACCAATCAAAAACAATTTTAGATCGGACCAAAAATAGAATTTTAACATATTAAAATTTTAATTAAAAATAAAAAATTAATTTTCCCGGGCCGCCCGGGACGATCCCGGGCAGCCCGCGCCCCAAAAGGGGCTCGGGCCGGGCAGCGCCGTGCGCTGCCCTGGGCAGCGATGGACTCGCTGCCCTTGGGCAGCGACGTTCGCTGCCCCGGGTTTGCCCATTAATTTTAAAATTTTAAAATCCTTTTGTTTCAAAAAAAAAAAACAAGGCTTAAAAATTTTTTGTACAATTGATTAATTTAATCGCTTGATCTGAGCAACCTGGCTCTGATACCACTGTTGGAAAACGGTGTTCAGATCAATTAGAATTGATACCCGGTGCAGCGGAAGTTTTAAAATTTTATATGGAACGATTCCATATCATGGGTATCAAAACTTTACGATTAAATTGTGCGTGTAAAAATTAAATAACAATTAAATTTTTACCTTGAATCTCGAAACGAGATTATGGACACCAACAGATAACTCTGCTCTTGTTGTATATCCCAGGAACTGATGAACGAACAATTCTTCAATCAGGTCCACGAACAGAAGTTTAATCCCTCTGATAGACTGCACTAGAAAGTCTATCAGAAGTTTCTGCGAAGAGATAGAATAGATATGATCTGCTAATTCAGACTGCAAATTTGAAATTCGCAGACTGAAAATTCTCTAAGACAGAGAGAGGGGGGGCGGCCGAAATTCCTAGACTGGAGGCTAGGGTTTTCGAAAATTTGAGTGTAAGTTATGTGTAATTTCTGTACTGCAATAACTTATTTATAATGTGGGCTGCTAACAGCTTAGGGCCCATTAGTCATAAGTTCAAGCCTGACAAGCAAAGCCCGCATGTTCAGAAATTAATAT
Source organism: Henckelia pumila (assembly GCF_033568475.1). Lineage (NCBI taxonomy): Eukaryota > Viridiplantae > Streptophyta > Magnoliopsida > Lamiales > Gesneriaceae > Henckelia > Henckelia pumila. The sequence continues at coordinate 142,780,319 of NC_133123.1, read as the reverse complement.
AAAATTCATCGTGACTCAGATTGATAAACCAATTTCACCAATGTGCACAGAAACCATTTCTGCATCTTTTAGAGTCAAGATAAATTTTCTGAATCCGAATTCAGTGGTTTCCAAAAATGTCCATCACTATGTCATTTTAGGAAATCTTACTCCCTCTACTCTTAAATAAGAAGTCCCACTTCTTTATTCACTAAATTTAACTCTTTAAATTTAATTATCTCAACGGGGATTAAAAATCCATTACTTGTGTGACCCTCAATGGTTCAGGGATACAGCTAGCCGTGGGCTCACAACTCCTTGTGACTCGGAACAACAATTTCCGACTTGCCCATCGAATCATGGTAAGAGCGCCTAGCAACATCGCCCCATGATTCCCTAGGTATCACTGATAGTGCCTGCAAGAACCAATAGATTTTGGTTAGCGTACAGTACGGTCCCTTCATCCATATATCCCGATCGAATCAACAACTATTGGTAAATTGAGAGTCGTTCGAGATTCGATAACCATGCAATGCATCTTGAAGATCAAATAGTGACATCGCATGTGCTACTAAGAAACCATTTCTTAAAACACATCATGTACTCTGGCCAGAGATTCGTCACACTAATATCTCCTCAGATTGCATAGGATATCCACACTAGCAAGTATGTGGTGAATCCTTGACAACAAAGCATCGACTCCTATACGTGTCGTAACTGTACCCAATCCCGACACCTGATGACCCCAATAGAGTCGGTAAACGAGTCTTAGTACAGTACTAGCATATAGAGTCTCAATGATGTTTCAAGTAGTAAGGACTAATGGTGTACAACCAAAACCGCGGACTTTATCCACTCGATAAGTGATAAATACTTGGAAAGTCCGGATAGGGTAGTTCGATCATTCATCGTATGAATATCCATTTGCATGCTTTGAACATCTCTATGTTCCATACCAATGAAACGTGGTACTCGGCATCGCAAATGCTAGTCTCAATCTCGAGCGATCCTTATCCTTATTAACGGACGGCTCAATCGACTAGGAACTGTTTAGAATATACAGTGACTATAAGATGTGTTTCATGATAGCCATCCCCATGTGCCACCACATCTTACATACACTATAGTATATTCAAGGTCTTCATCTAAACATCTTATAGTATGTCACAACATAATAATATGATAAAAGATAAAGTAAATGCCATTATAAAAGTGTAAATTATATTAAACAAAAGATTGTTTATACATAGAGTCATAAAAGCCCTTAGCCACAAGTTGGCTCACCGAGCACCCACTCTTTCAATCGGTGCCTCCGATCGCTCATCGGAGCTTCCGATCCTGTTCGGAGCTTTCGATCGTGCCTTCGGAGCTTCCGATCCGTCCGATACCCAATTTATTTAATTAGCATTAATCCTTTAATTATCCAATTAGGGTACGGGCTACTACATTCTCCCCCACTTAAGATATTTCGTCCTCGAAATCAGATCTTAAGTACCGAATGCAATACAGAAATCAAAAACATTCTTTATTTAAATCCAACGTTTACAGAGTTTGCAACTGAATACAACTTTAAAGAATGAAATCAAAACAACTCAGGATGGTCTTTACGCATCCTGTCCTCAAGCTCCCAAGTAGCTTCCTCAGTACCTCGGCGCTGCCACTAAACTAAAACCAAAGGAATGACTTTGTTCCGTAAAACCTTATCCTTATAATCCAAGATACAAATAGGTTTCTCAACATAAGTCAAATCCTTGTTCACCTGAACCTCAGACCGCTGCAGTATATGAGATTCATCTGCCACATACCGTCGCAACAGAGATACGTGGAACACGTCGTGAATACTGGATAGATGCGGTGGCAAAGCTAGTCGATAAGCCAAATCGCCAATGCTCTCCAAGATCTCAAACGGACCGATAAACCTGGGAGACAACTTGCCCTTAAGGCCAAATCTGAGAACCTTGCGGAAAGGTGACACTCTCAGAAACACTTTTTCCCCGACATCGAACTGCAAAGGCCTACGCTTGATATTAGCATAGCTGGCCTGACGATCCTTTGCAGTCTTAATTCGTTTCTTGATTTGATCAACAATGTCTATCGCCTGCTGGATAAACTCCGGTCCCTCAGCCTGTCTCTCCCCCACTTCTTCCCAGAAGAGTGGAGTACGACAACGTCTCCCATACAACGCCTCAAAAGGTGCCATCCCAATACTAGTGTGATAGTTGTTATTGTACGCGAACTCGATCAACGGCAAATGATCCTGCCAGGCTGAACCAAAATCCATGACGCACGCTCTAAGCATATCCTCCAAAGTACGGATAATGCGCTCCGACTGACCATCAGTCTCCGGATGATAGGCAGTACTCAAACTGAGAGTAGTACCCATCGCACGCTGAACACTCCCCCAAAATCTAGAAGTGAACCTGGGGTCCCGATCGCTGACAATGCTCACAGGCACTCCATGAAGTCGAATGATCTCCTGAATGTACATCCGTGTCATGCGATCCACAGAGTACTCTCGGCTATAGGCAATGAAATGCGCTGACTTAGTGAGTCGGTCCACCACAACCCAGATAGCATCACAGTTCCTTGAGAATAACGGCAAATGGGTCACAAAGTCCATTGTGATAAACTCCCATTTCCATTCAGGAATAGGCAGACTGTGAAGCAATCCTCCAGGTCGTCGGTGCTCTGCCTTGACCTGTTGACACACCAAACATCTCGAAACAAACTGATAAACACTGCGTTTCATCCCCTTCCACCAGAAACGAGTACGTAGATCCTTGTACATCTTGTTTCTCCCAGGATGAATACTCAACTTAGTGCGATGTGCCTGAGACAAAATCTCCTCTCGCAACTCTTTATCCTGTGGAATCACAAGCCTACCTGACAAACACAGAAAGCCATCTTACTGATAGTGAAATCCAGACGAGCTACCCTCGTTAGCTAGACGAGCTAAACGCTGGGTCTTCGAATCAGACATCTGAGCATCTCGGATCCGCGAATACAAGGCTGGCTCAGATAATATCGCAAACATCTGGATATTATGCATACCTTTCTTATGCTTGAAGGTATAACCTGAAGTACAACAGTCACTGATCGCACTAGACATTGAACAAATCTGAAGTGCAGATAGTCGCACTTTGCGACTCAAGGCATCAGCGGTGAGATTAGCAGCTTCCGGATGGTACTTAATCTCGCAATCATAGTCCTTAAGCAAGTCCATCCAACGTCTCTGCCTCATGTTCAACTTCGCCTGAGTGGACAAATACTTGAGACTCTTATGTTCGGTGAAGATCTCAAATTTTTCGCCATACAGATAATGACGCTAGATCTTCAAAGCAAACACAATGGCTGCCAATTCCAAATCATGGACTGGGTAGTTGTCCTCGTGAAGCTTCAGCTGTCTAGAAGCTTATGTGATCACATGCCCATTCTGAGTCAGGACACAACCTAACCCCTAAAGAGAAGCATCCGTGTAAACTGCATACCCTCCAGATCCTGACCGTAATGCCAACACCAGCGCAGAAGTCAACCGCCGTCGAAGCTCACAGAAATTCTCCTCACACTCGGAGGACCACTCGAAATCCACACCCTTGCGGGTAAGCTGCGTCAACGATCGAGCTAACTGAGAGAAGTTCAGAATGAAGCAACGATAATACCCTGCTAGACCCAGAAAATTACGGATCTCAGCAACTGTCGTCGGACGCGACCAATTAAGTACCGCTTCAATCTTGCTTGGATCAACAGAAATCCCTTCCCTGGATATGATATGGCCAAGAAAGACCACTCTATCCATCCAGAACTCACACTTGCTCAGCTTGGCGTACAACTGCTCATCCCAAAGAGTCTGCAGTACCAACCGCAAGTGAGAAACATGCTCTTCCGTATTACGCAAATACACCAAGATGTCGTCAATGAAGACCACGACAAACTTGTCCAAATACTCCCTGAAGACACGGTTCATCAGATCCATGAATATAGCCGGCGCATTAGTCAATCCAAATGACATCACTAGGAACTCGTAATGCCCATAGCGAGTACGGAATGCAGTCTTGGCTACGTCCTGATCACGGACTCTCAATTGATGATACTCAGATCTCAAGTCAATCTTGGAGTAAACTGATGTGCCCTGCAGCTGATCGAACAAGTCATCAATACGAGGCAACGGATACTTGTTCTTCACAGTGACTCGATTCAGCTGCCGATAGTAAATGCACAGCAGCATCGACCCATCCTTCTTCTTCACGAAGAGAACAGGAGCTCCCCAAGGGGACACACTAGGACGAATGTACCCCTTGTCCAAAAGATCCTGTAGCTGATTCTTCAACTCACGCATCTCTGATGGAGCCAGACGATACGGTGCTCTAGAAATAGGCGAAGTACCCGGCATCAACTCTATGCCAAACTCGACTTCCCTAGCAGGAGGAAAACCCAGAATCTCGTCAGGAAATACATCTGGAAATTCATCCACAACAAGAATTCCCTCTATCCCAATACTCTCAGCGGACAAATAAACTGCATAGATAAGGTAGCCTTCCCCGCCGGACTCTAGAGCTCGACAGGCTCTCAAAGCTGATACCAAAGGCATCGGGGGTTGCGCTCCCTCACCATAGAAAAACCAGCTCTCAATCCCCTCCGGATGAAAGCGTACTAATCTCTGATAGCAGTCCACTGAAGCTCGATAGGTAGTCAACATATCTATTCCCAAAATGCAATCAAAGTCGTCCATCGCCAGGACCATGAGATTCGCTATCAGAATGTTCCCTTCAAACTCTAAAGGGCAACCCATCACTAGACGCTTAGCCAAAGCAGATTGGCCCGTCGGAGTAGAAATAGACATCACTACGTCTAGTGCAATGCATGGTAACTTATGCCTCTTAACAAAACGTGCAGAAATGAAGGAATGAGATGCACCAGTGTCAATAAGTACAAGAGCAGGTATACCATAAAGCAGAAATGTACCTGCGATGACTTTTTCATTCTCCTCCACAGCCTGATCATGTCTCAGGGCAAACACCTGGCCAGAAGCTCGTGGCCTCAAATGAGAATTCCCAGAAGACTGTCCCTGCGACCTCTGCTGTACGGTGGCCTGAGAACCAGATCCAGAACCGCCTCCCCCAGATAGTGGACAATCTCTCCGGATATGACCAGTCTCTCCACAATGGAAACAAGCTCCAGAAGCTCTACGGCACTTGTCGGATGGATGGTTCTTCCCACAGTGATCACACTTGTCCTTCTTACCGAAACGGACAACACCTCCAGAACCAGAGGAAGAAGAAGATCCAGACTTCTTGAAAAGTTTGGGCATGGGGACCCAAAGAACTAGCAGGCCTCTACTGAGGGAAAGACCTGTTCCGCCGAATGCTGTCCTCCGCCTGGTGACAACGGCTCACCAAACCCTCGTAGGACATGTCGTCGCCAATCGCCACACAGTCATGGATCTCAGGGTTAAGGCCTTGAAGGAACAGATTATACTTCATCTCTGAGCTATCAGCAATCTCGGGGCAATAGGATAGCAGATCAAAGAACCTCTGCTGATACTCATCGATAGACATGGCTCCCTGTCGCAGACTCAGTAGCTCGCCTGCCTTCGACTGACGGAGTGTCGGAGGAAAATACCGCTTTTGGAAAGCTGTGCGGAACTCGGCCCAGGTGGCCACTCCTCTCGACGCAACAAAAGGTGCAGAAGTAAACCTCCACCACCTGCGCGCACGCCCATCCAGAATATAGCCAAGGGTCTCCACCTTCTTCTCCTCGGTGCATTGGAAAGTCTGAAAAGTCGTCTCCATGCGGTCTAACCAGTTCTCCGCATCCTCCGGAGACTCACCTCCAACTAAGGGCTTAGGACCCATAGCTAAGAATCGACGCACAGTGAAACACTCATCGTTATGATGACGATGACGTCGTTCTCGACGAGGCTCCCGGTCGGCATCACCTCAATGCCCACCAACACTGCCATGAGAACTCCGGTCGTCACGATTTGCCATCTACAAAAATACCTAATGATGAGACTAAATCCCAAGAATTCTTTTGCATGCTTTGATACCATAAATGTAGTGACCCTTACCCGGATCACCTACTAAACAGAACTTAGGCATGCAATTAACTTAATTAAACAGATATCAGAATAAAACTACGGAAACCATAAACATTATACAATCCCAAGTAAAGGAATCTATAATTTATCCCAATAATATACAACCAAATCGAATAGTTTTATAAACCCAAACAACAGTAATAAAACCTAGACGAAGCTCCAGCTGGCCAACCACTGACTAGCCCCTCCTGGATCCACCCTCCTCGTCCAATCGCAAACCTGCCCCATGGAATAGGGTGTCCAGAAACACAGAGTACGAGACGTGAGCATAAAACGCTCAGTACGAGAGTATGAGTATACATGCATGCAAAGTGAACTCCCTATAAACTCGAGGTCAAGGATCAGATAACAGAGACAGACCGGGCCCTGGTATGTAGCACGCTGTGCCGTCGCTTCAGGAGGTGGCTCCCATACCGAGATAACCGTGGATATGCCGGACCCAAATCGATGGAAGTCCATCCACTAACAGGATAGGGTAAAATCCTACTAACAGACATCTCGAAAGAGATACAGCAAGATGCAAATGAATGCGGCATAATATCATGTCATATAAATCATGCAGTCACATAATACATGCATACTCAGTCAGGATATCTCGAACAGTACTTCCGTACCTCAAAACAGTGCAAGCTCTACCAACTCTAGATCCACGCCTATAGTCTGCTCTACACTGCCAAATGATACTACTATCAATAAAGTGCTCTAAAAGCCTTAACTAAGCTATTGCATACTTCTAAATATTTATAGGAAGCAAAAGCTATACCTTCGTCCATCGCTAGCCCTTTGATGTCGATGCCTCCAGAACTTGGGCACAACTCCGCTACGACTACCAAACGCCTCGCCGACCGCCGGGTCAAGCCTAGGAAGGCTAGAACAACTCGAATAGACTAGAAAGGAGAGGGAAACACTCGGAATTGGCAATTGGAAATGAAGCCTCGGCCCTCTATTTAGAGACAACGATCGGAACATCCGATCCTGCCATCGGAGCTTTCGAAGATCCTGATCTGCCACGTGTCAAAATATCACTTGTTGATTTCGGATAGGGGTGATCGGAACTTTCGATCTTGATCGGAGCTTCCGATCCAACCACACGTCATGCCTGACGTAATATCATCGGTGCCTCCGATCGCTCATCGGAGCTTCCGATCCTGTTCGGAGCTTCCGATCCGTCCGATACCCAATTTATTTAATTAGCATTAATCCTTTAATTATCCAATTAGGGTACGGGCTACTACATAATGAATCATCATATAATCAAAATATTAAAAGCACACGGAGAAAATATGCGATCAGGTTTAATTTCAAAGAACATTAAAACTCCACCGAAGCAGAACAAATACTGAAAAATACATGCGGTTGTTGCGGCAGTGAAGTTTGCTGCTTATACAAGTTTCGTAGTCTTTTAACTTCTCTCTTAAGCACTTAGTGCTCCACTGCAGAAAATTCCAGAAAGTAAAAATCAGATTCCATCAAAGAACTTGTCGAATGTATAGTGCAAGAATCCATGTTCAGATTTTTTAAATTCAGGTGCGAGCGAGTAGAGCTAGGATGCTACTTTCAAGTCCAGATATATATATTGTATACCAGCTAAATATATTTCAACAAATTTGCAAAGATTTCTAGCAACTGAAATGGTTTTCTTGTTTTCTAGGTACATTGCTGTGAAACTGTAAAATAATAGAATTTTCAAGTTCAGCTACTTTAATTATGTTTTTTTCAAGCTACAGTACCAACAAATTCAATAAAATTTTATGAAACTGTGAAATAACATAATTTTGTACATTTCTATTGACACAGTAGGTTACATAATACACAACTTTATAAACCCATAAATACATACTAATTTTACATTTTATGAAACAGATCTTATAATTGAATTAATTGATTAAAAATAATTACTTTTTTAATTAATAGTATTATTTTTAACCACATATATGCATCTGACCCATCAGTCACAAGACAAATAAGCATGAAAAAAATATTGTTAAGTTAAACTTGTAAGTTTTAATTTCATATAACATAGTCAACATAAATAACTCTAATAAAATCCAAAATAATTTTATAATACCTATACACATGATTACTATTTACTCCGATTAATTTTACTCGTTAGTGTGCGTGCAATATGTCTTTTATTTTATCAATTAGTTTGTGGGATTAAAATAAATATTTTATAATTACTCAAATTTAATCGTTAAGAAATTGGCTTGTTTTAATTTGTGCTTTCCCCTTCCCTTTTTCTATCACAGTGATAATTAATTTGAATATTGATATATGGAACAAATATTGAGATCGAGTGAAAAAAAAAAGAGGCTAAAAATGTAGAAGAAATCAATTCATCAAACTAATTAATCCAGAATTTAATAAATTGGAGGACCAAATACTTTCATAATAGCCCTAACTATTTAAAATAACAGGCCATATTTGAGAGGCTAACTTTTTTTTTTAAAAAAAATTCAGAACAATACCTTCATAATAGTCTTAACTACTTAAATAACATGCCAGAATTGAGAGGCTATCGTTTTTTTTTAAAAAAAAATTCAGAACTTTACAAAGCCGGAGTAGCAGGCAACATTGTGGCTTACGTATTATTTGTCGGTGCCGAATTAGCTTGGTTGCTGCTTGACAGACCAAATATCCCAACAAGAAGAATATTTAAAACTCAAATCAACAGAGAAACCCAATTGACGTTTTAAAAAAAGGAAACATTGGCATATATTTGTAGTTTTCTGGATCGAAAAACAAGTAAAACGCAAAGAAAAAAGGAAAACCCGAGTTTATGTTCAAAAAAGGGCATCTCGTATTCATGTAAAAAAAAAAGAAAGAAAACATCTTCAAACATGTAAACCCTAAATTGAAACCAAAATAGAGAGATTCAGACCTTTTGCTTTCAAAATAGGGCGTTGGCGTCGGTTCCCGGCGATGGTTGATGGTGGGCGGCTGAAGAAGAAAAGGATCGAGCAGGGTTTCTTTTCCCGCAATGAAGAAGAAAGGGGATCGTGTTTTGTGATGTATATTTTACCAAGTGTTAAAAAGTTAGAAAGAAAAGTCATTGAGTCAATATTTAATCCGGTTCATCCTTTTACTTCATCAATTATAATTAAAAATTTTAATTTTTTACTTTTTACTTCATCAATTATAATATGCTGAAGTAAAATACTATCCAAAATTATTAGTGAAGCCCGGGTTTTTTAAGTACCGAAGTAGAAGGTGCGTTTTTACTTCGTCCGTGTTATTAGCGAAGTTGATTGTCACTTTTTACTTCGTAATTATTAATTGGCGAAGTAAATAATGGTGAAGTAAAAAGCGAAAATTCTACTAGTGTTTAATCAAAGAAGGAGTTTCACCATATAGCAGCCCAGGTTTTTTGGTTAGAAATCATGGTGAAATAAAAAGAGGGAAACCCAGGCTAGTTTTTAACTACCAAGGTATTAATAAAATCCTGGAGTTTTATGGGTACTTCATACCAAGTAGAGAACACCTAATTTGTAGTGACCCTTATCCGGATCACCTACTAACAGAACTTAGGCATGCAATTAACTTAATTAATTAGATATCAGAATAAAACTGCAAAAACCATAAATAAAAATACATTTCCAAGGAAAGGAATCCGTAATTTATCCAAATATTATACAACCAAATCGAATAGCTGTATCAACCCAAAACAACAAAAATAAAACCTAGACGAAGCTCCAGCTGGCCAACCACTTCCTAGCCCCTCTTGGATCCCCCAGTCTCGTCCAATCGCAAACCTGCCCCATGGAATAGGGTGTCCAGAAACACAGAGTACGAGACGTGAGCATAAAACGCTCAGTACGAGAGTATGAGTATACATGCATGCAAAGTGAACTCCCTATAAACTCGAGGTCAAAGATCAGATAACAGAGACAGATCGGGCCCTGGTATGTAGCACGCTGTGCCGTCGCTTCAGGAGGTGGCTCCCATACCATAATACCAGTGGATATGCCGGACCCAAATCGATGGGAGTCCAACCACTAACAGGATAGGAAAAAACCCTACTAACAGACATCTCGAAGGAGATAGCTCAGTATGCAAATGAATGTATCATAAATCAATGACATATAAATCATGCAGTCACATAATACATGCATACTCAGTCAGGATATCTCAAACAGTACTTCCGTACCTCAAATCAGTGCAAGCTCTACCAACTCTAGGTCCACGCCTATAGTCTGCTCTACACTGCCAAATGATACTACTATCATTATAGCGCTCTAAAAGCCTTAACTAAGCTAAAGCATACTCCTAAATATTTTTAGGAAGCAAAAGCTATACCTTCGTCCGTCGTTAGCCCTTTGATACCGATGCCTCCAGAACTTGGGCACAACTCCGCTACAACTATCGAATGCCTCGACGACTCCCGGGGCAATCCTAGGAAGACTAGAACAACTCGAATACGACTAGAGTAGAGAGGAAATCCGAAATTGGCAATTGAAAATGAATTCTAGGCCTTCTATTTATAGACAACGATCAGAACCTCCGATCCTCGATCGGAACGTCCGATCCTGCCATCGGAGCTTCCGAAGATCCTGATCTGCCACGTGTCAAAATATCACTTGTTGACTTCGGATAGGGGTGATCGGAGCTTCCGATCCTGATCGGAGCTTCCGATCTTGCCACACGTCATGCCTGACGTAATACCATCGGAGCTTCCGATCCTGTTCGGAGCTTTCGAACTCACCTTCGGAGCTTCCGAACTCTACCCAAGTAATTATGATTAATTCTTTAATTACTGATTTTGGGTTACGGGCTACTACATTCTCCCCCACTTAAGATATTTTGTCCTCGAAATCAGATCTTAAGTACTGAATGCAATACAGAAATCAGAAACATTCTTTATTCAAATCAAACGTTTACAAAATTTTGCAGCTGAATACATCTAAAGAATGAAATCAAAACAACTCAGGATGGTCTTCACGCATCCTGTCCTCAAGCTCCCAAGTAGCTTCCTCAGTAACTCGGCGCTGCCACGGAACTAAAACCAAAGGAATGATTTTGTTCCGCAAAACCTTATCCTTATAATCCAGGATACGAATAGGTTTCTCAACATAAGTCAAATCCTTGTTCACCTGAACCTCAGACCGCTGCATAATATGAGATTCATCCGCCACATATCGTCGCAACAGAGATACGTGGAATACGTCGTGAATACTGGAAAGATGCAGTGGCAAAGCTAGCCGATAAGCCAAATCACCAATGCTCTCCAAGATCTAAAACGGACCGATAAACCTGGGAGACAACTTTCCCTTAAGGCCAAATCTGAGAATATTGCGGAAAGGTGACACTCTCAGAAATACTTTCTCTCCGACATCGAACTGCAATGGCGTACGCTTGGTATTAGCATAGCTGGCCTGACGATCCTGTGCAGTCTTAATCCGTTTCTTGATCTGATCAACAATGTCTATCGCTTGCTGGATAAACTCTGGTCCCTCAGCCTATATCTCCCCCACTTCTTTCCAGAAGAGTGGAGTACAACAACGTCGCCCGTACAACGTCTCAAAAGGTGTCATCCCAATACTAGTATGATAGCTGTTGTTGTACGCGAACTCGATCAACGACAAATGATCCTGCCAGGCTGAACCAAAATCCATGACGCACGCTCTAAGCATATCCTCCAAAGTACGGATAGTGCGCTCTGACTGACCATCAGTCTTCGGATGATAGGCAGTACTCAAACTGAGAGTAGTACCCATCGCACGCTGAACACTCCCCCAGAATCTAGAAGTGAACCTGGGGTCCCGATCGCTGACAATACTCACAGGCACTCCATGAAGTCGAACGATCTCCTGAATGTACAACCGAGCCATACGATCCACATTGTACTCTCAGCTATAGGAAAATAAATATGCTGACTTGGTGAGTCGGTCCACCACAACCCAGATAGCATCACAGTTCCTCGGGGATACCGGCAAATGGGTCACAAAGTCCATTGTGATAAACTCTCACTTCCATTCAGGAATAGGCAGACTGTGAAGCAATCCTCCAGGTCGTCGGTGCTCTGCCTTGACCTGTTGACACACCAAACATCTCGAAACAAACTGATAAACACTGCGTTTTATTTCCTTCCACCAGAAACGAGTACATAAATCCTTGTACATCTTGTTGCTCCCAGGATAAATACTCAACTTAGTGCGATGTGCCTGAGACAAAATCTCCTCTCGAAACTCTTCATCCTGCGGAATCACAAGCCTACCAGACAAACACAGAAAGCCATCTGACTGATAATGAAACCCAGACGAGCTACCCTCGTTAGCTAGACGGGCTAAACGCTGGGTCTTCGAATCAGACATCTGAGCATCTCGAATCCGCGAATACAAAGGTGGCTCAGATAGTATCGCAAACACCTGGATATTCTGCATACCTTTCTTATGCTTGAAGGTATATCCTGAAGTACAACAGCCACTGATCGCACTAGATATCGAACAAGTCTGAAGTGCGGATAGTCGCACCTTGCGACTCAAGGCATCAGCGGTGAGATTAGCAGCTCCCGGATGGTACTTAATCTCGCAATCATAGTCTTTAAGCAAGTCCATCCAACGTCTCTGCCTCATGTTCAACTCCGCCTGAGTGAACAAATACTTGAGACTCTTATGGTCGGTGAAGATCTCAAATTTCTCGCCATACAAATAATGACGCCAGATCTTCAAAGCGAACACAATGGCTGCTAACTCCAAATCGTGGATTGGGTAGTTGTCCTCGTGAAGCTTCAGCTGTCTAGAAGCGTATGCGATCACATGCCCATTCTGAGTCAGGACACAACCTAACCCCTGAAGAGAAGCATCCGTGTATACCACATACCCTCCAGATCCTGACGGTAATGCCAACACCGGCGCAGAAGTCAACCGCCGTCGAAGCTCACAGAAATTCTCCTCACACTCGGAGGACCACTCGAAATCCACACCCTTGCGGGTAAGCTGCGTCAAAGGTCAAGCTAGTTGAGAGAAATTCAGAATGAAGCGACGATAATACCCTGCTAGACCCAGAAAACTATGGATCTCAGCAACTGTCGTCGGACGCGACCAATTAAGCACCGCTTCAATCTTACTTGGATCAACAGAAATCCCCTCCCTGGATATGATATGGCCCAGAAAGACCACTCGATCCATCCAGAACTCACACTTGCTCAGCTTGGCGTATAACTGCTCATCCCGAAGAGTCTGTAGTACCAACCGCAAGTGAGAAATATGCTCTTCCGTATTACGCGAATACACCAAGATGTCGTCAATGAAGACCACGAAAAACTTGTCCAAATACTCCCTGAAAACATGGTTCATCAAATCCATGAATATAGCCGGCGCATTAGTCAAACCAAATGGCATCACTAGGAACTCGTAATGCCTATAGCGAGTACGGAATGCAGTCTTGACTACGTCCTGATCACAGACTCTCAACTGATAATACCCAGATCTCAAGTCAATCTTGGAGTAAACTGACGTGCCCTGCAGCTAATCAAACAAGTCATCAATACGGGGTAACGGATACTTGTTCTTCACAGTGACTCGATTCAGCTGCCGATAGTCAATGCACAGCCGCATCGACCCATCTTTTTTCTTTACAAAAAGAACAGGAGCTCCCCAAGGAGATACACTAGGACGAATGTACCCCTTGTCCAAAAGATCCTGTTAGCTGATTCTTCAACTCACGCATCTCTGACGGAGCCAGACGATACGGTGCTCTAGAAATAGGCGAAGTACCCGGCATCAACTCTATGCCAAACTCGACTTCCCTAGCAGGAGAAAAACCCGGAATCTCATCAGGAAATACATCTTCGAATTCATCCACAACAGGAATGCTCTCTATCCCAATTCTCTCAGCGAACAAATCAACTGCATAGATAAGGTAGCCTTCCCCACCAGACTCTAGAGCTCGACAGGCTCTCAAAGCTGATACCAAAGGCATCAGAGGTCGCGCTCCCTCACCATAGAAAAACCAGCTCTCACTCCCCTCCGGATGAAAGCGTACTAATCTCTGATAGCCGTCCACTGAAGCTCGATAGGTAGTCAACATATCTATTCCCAGAATGCAATCAAATTCGTCCATCGCCAGGACCATGAGATTTGCTAACAGAATGTTCCCTTCGAACTCTAAAGGGCAACCCATCACTAGACGCTTGGCCAAAGCAGATTGGCTCGTCGGAGTAGAAACAGACATCACTACGTCTAGTGCAATGCATGGTAACTTATGCCTCTTAACAAAACGTGCAGAAATAAAAGAATGAGATGCACCAGTGTCAATAAGTACAAGAGCAGGTATACCATAAAGCAGAAATGTACCTGCGATTACTTTCTCATTCTCCTCCACTGCCTGATCATGTCTCAGGGCAAACACCTGGCCAGAAGCTCGTGACCTCAAATGAGAACTCCCAGCAGGCTGTCCCTGCGACCTCTGCTGTACGGTGGCCTGAGAACCAGATCCTGAACCAGATCCAGAACCGCCTCCCCCAGATAGTGGACAATCCCTCCGGATATGACCAGTCTCTCCACAACGAAAACAAGCTCCAGAAGCTCTACGGCACTTGTCGGATGGATGGTTCTTCCCACAGTGATCACACTTGTTCTTCTTACCGAAACGGACAACACCAGCAGAGCCAGAGGAAGAAGAAGTAGATCCAGACTTCTTAAAAGATTGGGCACGGGGACCCAAAGAACTAGCAGGTCTCGACTGAGAGAAAGACCTGTTCCGCCGAATGCTGTCCTCCGCCTGATGACAACGGCTCACCAAACCCTCGTAAGACATGTCGTCGCCAACCGCCACACGGTCATGGATCTCAGGATTAAGGCCCTGAAGGAACAGATTATACTTCATCCCAGAGCTGTCAGCAATCTCGGGGCAATAGGATAGCAGATCAAAGAACTTCTGCTGATACTCATCGATAGACATGGCTCCCTGTCGCAGACTCAGAAGCTCGCCTGCCTTCGACTGACGGAGTGCAGGGGGAAAATACAGCTTCTGAAAAGCTGTGCGGAACTCGGCCCAGGTGGCCACTCCTCTCGCCGCAACAAAAGGTGCAGAAGTGAACCTCCACCACCTGCGCGTACGTCCATCCAGAAGATAACCCAGGGTCTCCATTTTCTGCTCTTCGGTGCATTGAAAAGTCTGAAAAGTCGTCTCCATGCGGTCTAACCAGTTCTCCGCATCCTCCGGAGACTCACCTCCAACTAAGGGCTTAGGACCCATAGCTAAGAATCGACGCACAGTGAAACGCTCGTCATCGTGATGACGATGACGCCGTTCTCGACGATGCTCTCGGTCGGCATCACCCTAACGCCCACCAATACTGCCATGAGAACTCTAGTCATCACGATCTGCCATCTACAAAAATACCTCATGATGAGACTAAATCCCAAGAATACTTTTGCATGCTCTGATACCATAAATGTAGTGACCCTTACCCGGATCACCTACTAACAGAACTTAGGCATGCAATTAACTTAATTAATCAGATATCAGAATAAAACTGCGAAAACCATAAATAAAAATACATTTCCAAGGAAAGGAATCCGTAATTTATCCAAATATTATACAACCAAATCGAATAGCTGTATCAACCCAAAACAACAGAAATAAAACCTAAACGAAGCTCCAGCTGGCCAACCACTGCCTAGCCTCTCTTGGATCCCCCAGTCTCGTCCAATCGCAAACCTGTCCCATGGAATAGGGTGTCCAGAAACACAGAGTACGAGACGTGAGCATAAAACGCTCAGTACGAGAGTATGAGTATACATGCATGCAAAGTGAACTCCCTATAAACTCGAGGTCAAGGATCAGATAACAGAGACAGACCGGGCCCTGCTATGTAGCATGATGTGCCGTCGCTTCAGGAGGTGGCTCCCATACCATAATATCAGTGGATATGCCGGACCCAAATTGATGGGAGTCCAACCACTAACAAGATAGGAAAAAACCCTACTAACAGACATCTCGAAGGAGATAGCTCAGTATGCAAATGAATGTAGCATAAATCAATGACATATAAATCATGCAGTCACATAATACATGCATACTCAGTCAGGATATCTCGAACAGTACTTCCGTACCTCAAATCAGTGCAAGCTCTACCAACTCTAGGTCCACGCCTATAGTCTGCTCTACACTGCCAAATGATACTACTATCATTATAGCGCTCTAAAAGCCTTAACTAAGCTAAAGCATACTCCTAAATATTTTTAGGAAGCAAAAGCTATACCTTCGTCCGTCGTTAGCCCTTTGATGCCGATGCCTCCAACTTGGGCACAACTCCGCTACAACTATCGAACTCCTCGACGACTCCCGGGGCAATCTTAGGAAGGCTAGAACAACTCGAATAGGACTAGAGTAGAGAGAAAATCCGGAATTGGCAATTAAAAATGAATTCTCGGCCTTCTATTTATAGACAAAGATCGGAACCTCCGATCCTCGATCGGAACGTTCGATCCTGCCATCGGAGCTTCCGAAGATCTTGATCTACCATGTGTCAAAATATCACTTGTTGACTTCGGATAGGGGTGATCGGAGCTTCCAATCCTGATCGGAGCTTCCGATCTTGCCACACGTCATGCCTGACGTAATACCATCGGAGCTTCCGATCCTGTTCGGAGCTTTCGATCCTGTTCGGAGCTTCCGAACTCTACCCAAGTAATTATGATTAATTCCTTAATTACTGATTTTGGGTTACAGGCTACTACATAATTAGTTGTGTACGAAATGATAGAGTGTTCTCAAAATTTGATTGTAAGTCTGGATTTTACCAGATTCGAATGGAAGAAGGCAGTAAGAAATTCACAGCCTTCTCCACTCCACAAGGACACTATATTTGAGAAGTTATGCCTATGAGATTGGCTAATGCACCCCAGATATTTCAAAGAAAGATGGATAACCTTTTTAAAGATTATTTCAACTTTATGTTTGTTTATATTGATGATATTCTGATAGCATCAAAAAACATAGACGAACACGTTAAACACTTAGAGATTTTCTCTAAAATTTGTAAACAAGAAGGACTGGTCTTATCTGAAAAGAAAGCAGTCATAGCAACAAGGAAAATTGAATTCCTTGGTATTGAGATTGATGAAACTGGAATAATTCTGCAACCCCATATTGTGGAAAAGGTAAAGAATTTTCCAGATAAACTAAAAAATGTAAAGCAACGCCAGAGTTTTCTTGGAGTAGTTAATTTTGTAGGGATGTTTATTAACAACCTAGCAATGTACAGAAAAGTGTTCAGTCCTTTGTTAAAAAAAGATGCTAGGTTTATATGGACCGATGACCATACTAAAGGGGTAAACCAATTAAAAGAGATATGTAAGAATCTCCCAAAAATGGCTATACCCTTAGATGAAGATGATCTGGTATTATTTACGGATGCCAGTGACGATTGGTGGGCAGCAATCCTTACCAAGATCACTCCAGATGGGAAAATACCATGCAGATACTGTAGCGGTCTTTTTTCAGAATCAGAGGCCATCAGATGACATATCAACGAAAAGGAATTTTATGCAGTTAAAAGGGCTTTTGAAAAATGACCATTATTTTTACTTGCTAAAAAATTCACTCTGAAGTTTGATAACACCCAGGTAAAAGCTTTCATAAGAAATAAAATTGAATCTAAACCTGAGAAAGCTAGGTTATTAAGATGATAAACATTCTGTCAAAATTATATTTTTGATATTGTTATTATTAAATCTCATGAAAATATTCTTGCAAATTTCTTAACAAGAGATGGAAGGCAGTGACGTGGATTTCATCATGAAAATGCAGAGGCATCTCAGGGAACACCTTGGGTTGCTTCAAACCGAGTTCAACCAGTTAGCCATTAATGCTGAAATGGCAGACAGGTTACAACAAGCTGATCGGATCAAAGTATCTAATCGAATTACAGGATGTATGCAAGCTCAAACACAACTATGGGCTGCTATTCAAGAGCCAATTGTGAAGGCTATAGAGAAACCATTGGTTTCTCATAAACAAGATATGATAAAACCATTGGTTTTATAAAAACAAGAAATACAACCACTGGTTGGGAAACAAGATGTTGAGGAAGCTAAAACTCAAGAAACAAGTGCTAATCTATCATCAGCTTTTGATGATCTAGATGAAGCAACAATTGATGAGGATTCCTCATCAATTCAACCCTCCGCCTCTTGGGTAAAAGAGAAAGAGATCAATCTTAGGCCCAACACTGACAAGAAAAAATCTAAGATCGATACTAACTCAACTATTATTTCTCCATTTCAGGTTTATCAACAAAGGTGGGAGAAATTAAGTACAAGAAGTAAAATTAACCCTAACACTTGTAGGGTTTTGATGTGGCAGGAATATATCCAAGGGTTTGGCTAAAAAACAATGTCAATCCTAAGGATGTAAAGCTCTGGTATGAATTTGGAGTCTTGGACTCAGTTTATACAACGTCACCAAGCTTCCCGGAGATATCACAGTTACCGAAATGGATTCAGGAATCAGTCCAAGAAACATGGGCAAATAACGACCATTTGTCCAGAGGAGATGTGCTTGAGTTATACTCTTTCAGTACAGCTCCGGAACCAACAGTGAAAGGATCACATAAACCCTTTCATTTCATCAAGCTAAGGAGACCTGATATAAATAGTCACAAATTTATCAAGGATCCTAAAACTGAAGAAATACCCTTAGTGTCCACTTTCGGGGGAAATGAGATCTCAACCAGAAGGGCATGGGGTATTTGGGTCTGTCTTACTGAGATGGACAAAGTCAAGTTTCCATTTAAATTTTATCATAATTCTGTGAATGAATCGTTCCTGTTAAACACAATGACAGGGAAAACTACAGCCTTTGCGGAAGAACTCTTTGAAAAGAAGAGAAATATTTTGTGGAACAACAAGCTGCCGGGGAGTAAAGAAACTCGCCGAAAATTTTGTAGCATGGCTCATATTGGACGATAGTCAGAGAATATCTGCTCAGAATGCCCAAATCAGAAGGAGCCAGAATTTGGAAAAAAACCTTTAGACCCCGAACGGATCGAAAGGATTTTTCCGAGACAAGCAAAAGTGGACAAGGATTACTGAAGATGCGTTTTCACAGGGGCCTACTTCAAAAACAAAAGATGCCTCGACAACAATAAAGCAAACATGTAAGGAGAATAAAGTCAAAAAAAAGTGGCAGGCATGTGATTCCTCCACTAGTAAAAGATGTCATCAATAATGGCATAAAGAAATACAAGACAGCTGTAAGATTGCCTGAAGCTTCTCGTTGAAACGAGTGAAACTTCAGCTATAAATACAAACGTTCAAGGAAGCTGAAGATATCGATCATTCCCTTCAGTTTTATTACAAATAAATTGTTGTAATATTTCTCTTTCTATTGTATTAAGTTTTCTTTCATGTATTTCAAGAACAAAGCTACTATAAGTAGCTAAACAAGTTGTCTCCTCCTCTTCAAATGAGTTGATTTATGTAATAATATTATGTCTGAATAATTTCTTTAAAGCCTCTTGTTCTTTCATGCTCATATTTTATATAATTAAATTTATATACCATACGCCTTAAGGTAGAAAATGAATTAAGGCTGTGCTGGGTGTCGTTGAAGGAGCTTGTGCGGAAATCATCTGTTGCGACTGCGTGGTTGGAGTGTGAGGAGCACTTCGTAAAATTCGGCAGGTATGACCCGACGACATTTTGGTCAAAGAGGTATTTTAATTTAATTCATCTTACGGAAGTATGTTGGACCCTAATTCGGATTATATCGGCTGGAAACCTTGCGTAACTGATAGTCTTGCATGGCCGGGACTGGTTCGATAGGTTAACAATGCCACGTACAAAGGATTAATTGCTAATTAATATTTAATTCAAAAATGGGGACCACTAGGGAGTTGAAATAAAGAAAATTGTGGTTAGGGAGTTAAGATAAAGTTTGAAGGGTTGGTAGGGATTTTTAAATCATTTACCCTTAATTTAATTTAGTTTAATTTAGTAAATGTACGCATGTAGACTTTAATTTGGACCTTGGTCCATTATCTTGATTGAATATGCACGTCGTCTAGCCATTTCTAAAACGGTTTAACAAGAAATTTTAGCTAAAATCAATAACAACGTTAAGAATACGAGAGGCCATTAACTTTAATCATCAAAAAAAGTTAGATATGTTTTATAGAGGGTCAGTTCAACCCTCATGATTTTTAATAATTAATGTGAAACTAATCCGCTACGTACAACGAAACTTGCACTACAAGAAAACCATCAAAATAGTCATATTTTTTTTTAAAATCGTGGCTAAATTTAAATTTAGCGACATTTTTAAAAAAATTGTTGCTAAATTTAGCCATGATTTTTGAAAACCGTGGTTAATTATCCACACTTTTAAAACCATAGTTAATTTAATCACGGTTTTAAAACCGTTGCTAAAATAGCTACAATTTTGAAAAAACCTTCGTTAATTTAAAACCGTGGCTATTTAAAACCATGGCTAAAATAGCCACAATTTTAGTTAATTTAACCATGGTTTTTTAATTTAAACAAATTATAAACCAAAGAAATTAAAATACGAGAGAATTTTTAAAAAGTCCTTCTATAAATGCCTACAATGAAATTTGGCCTTAAGTTGAGTTAATTTTTAAAATTAGCCTTTAATTATGTTGAATTCCAATTATATCCTTTAGACCATTTTTTTTTAAAAAAAAACCTTCTATAAAATATCTGTAAATTGTAATTACTTGTATTTGTATTTACATGCAAATTTATTTTATTTGTTATTTATTTAATTTATATTATTAATAGTAAGACTTTAATAAAATTATCAATTTTTAGTATAAATTAGTGTGTGTAAGCTTTTTTTTTGAAAAAAATAAATAAATGTCTTTGTCACGTGTAATTACCGTCTTTCAACAACTAAATTTGGTGAAATCATTTTTTGTTCTTTTCAATAAGTTTTTCAAATTAATAATAGTAATTGCATGCCGCGATTGTCATACCAAAAATTTATTTAACTAAGCTCACCACAATATAAATACGTTCAACACCCTTATTTCTTATTATTAATTAACAATATTGACAAATAATATGACTAGCTTATTAACTAATATTTTCTATTATTCGGTAGATTCCTTAATAAAATAATTATTATAATATTATTTTATGATTAATAATTTATTTTTTTATCATTTTGTATTGTACGGAATATATAATTATTATTCTATATTTTAATTTCACGCATAAATACAACTATTTTTACATCCATTATCAATAATGCTATTAATTTATTTATTATTGTTTGAACAATAATATCATATTGTTATCATCAAATATTTATTAAGAAAAGAAATAATACATAATAATTAAATGCGTATGTATTAATTAGTTTGAAATATAAATCTAGTTTATTATAATTCCTTCCTTGAAACTTGGATTGTGAAGAGGAAAACTGAAAGAGAGAATTAGAATCGATCATAGACAGTAAACGATCAAGAATAAATAAACCAAATAGCAATAGAGTGGCCCATCCCTTATAATTAAATTGACAGCAATATTTCAACCAAATAGCAACTATTCTACCGGATGAGTCTATGCTACCCCATCCGGGCAGTGCCGGATGGGGATCAGACGGCCCAATTTCATCTGTAGGTCAAATCAAATGATCTGATTTGATACACAAATGAAATTGGGCCGTTAGATCTGGAGCTACCAGCATAGACTCACCCTTATTCTACAATGTCTCAAAAACAAAGTGGGGCATGCATATGCAGCTAGCTACTAAATATATAAGGTAATTTTTGGTAAGTCGATGCTGCCCCACTGCAGCTGTGTGGCCATGATGGCCACACATACATTTCATGTGGGCCCCACATGCATAAAATTGGCCAATCAATGACCTTGATCCTACAATGGGTAATAGTAATACCCCATCTGTAGATCTGTAGGTAATTTTGACTTTTGTTTGAAATACTGTCATCTAACTTGATCGAGGTAGAAAGCAAACATTTTAAAATTTACTTTGTAATTGAACATTCATTCTTTGTAGCTGGATTCAAGTATCTATCAGTCCTCAATTTAATGATATAATAAATAATTAATGATATAAACTTATTGATTCAAGTATCTATTATCAGTCCTCAATTTAATGATATAATAAATAATTAATGATATAAATTTATTGATTCAAGTATCTATCAGTCCTCAATTTAATGATATAAATCAAATTGATTATATTTGTAGCCTTTAATTGCATGTTATCATGCTGCAATAGTTCTATGTTTTGGACCATAACATCTAAATTATATCTTCTGGCAATAGAAATATGGAATATGCACTACTGTGTATTGCAAGTTGCTACTGTAGCCATATTAATCGTGCTTTATGTTTCAGTGCTGCAACTAGATGTAAATTAATTAACTCCTAGTGGATAGCCCACTTGTAAATTTAATTTAAGAAAGTGAGTGAGAAATAGCATTTGGCTGATAATCCGAATCTGGCTGACTTGTTTGTTGTTCAATTGTGGGTCTTCTTTCACAGGGTGTCAAAGCCCTGTAAATTACATACAACAGGTAAGGTTTAATAGAGAAAAGCTCGGGTCTTTGTGCTCTTGGAGCATCTAATGGCAGACCCTTGCATGGTTGATTTCGTGTCATTAATTTGTCTTTAAAAACTAAGTTGGGTTTATGTTTTGCTGTAATGATCAAACGAGTTCTTATTTGAAATTCACCTCTTTTTTTATACTAACTGATACCCCGATGAGGAAATCACCTCAGCTCAAAGATGACCCTAAGATAAAGATCAATCCTTAGATAGACAGGATGGTCCAGGAGGTCGGCTCGGGAGATCCGTCAAGCTCCTCCACCACCATCACCCAGCTCGGGAGCTCGGGAGCTCAGTCAAGCTCCTCCACACCATCATCCAGTTCGGCTCGTGAGCTCAGCTCGGGAGCTCAGGACCTCCTTCAAACTCCTCCACCATCATCTCCATCTTAGGTTGGGAGCTCTGGAATTCATCTCAGCCCCGATGGCAGTAGAGAGTTAGCTCGGTAGAGGGGTTGGACAACCTTGATGAGCTAGCTAAGATGTTAGGATCAGTGCTCGGGTTGAGTTCAGGGGTTCAGCAATAGATCATTCATCCCTTTTCCATATGACCCCAGGTAGTATAGCGTCCTCATGATAACAGTTCAGCTCAGATTAAATGTTTCTTATTTCCTTTGTCAGACAAGATTCGGGCGAGATCTCAGCCTAAATATTCGGGATTGTGATCCCGGGATTCGCGGATTCTTGATAAGGAAGGTAGGCGTTAAATCCGGAGCTCTCTCCTATAAATACCAGGTTCATTTTCATTATTTGCATCCTAATTCTTCACTCGTGGGCACACACCACTCTCTATATTTTCGCTATCCTAGCATCTGACTTGAGCGTCGGAGGGGATACGCCGGAACACCTTCCGGCCCCCCTTAACATTCTTGTTAGTGGTTTCAGGTCAGCAGCAGTTCATCTCTTATTTGGAGGAGTTTCTTCAGCTCGTCCAAAGAGATCACTTTATTGAGGTATATCAATTGGCGCCGTCTGTGGGAAAATCGAGCTAAGACGTTGATATGGCAGGAAGAGGAAGAGGAAGGGGAAGAGGAAATGTGGCAGATATGACTGTAGATCAGCTCAGCCAGTTCATCACTCAAACGGTGCAAGCGGCCATGGGTCACAATCCACCACCTCCTCCCGTGGGTCAGCCAAACCCAATGGATGCGGTGTGGGAAGAGATTAGGAGACTAGGTCGGCAAGTGGGAGGTCGGCCTGGGCCTATACAAAGGGAAAGTCCTTTTGCTCGGGCTATTTTAGATGAGGAACTCCCTGCAAATTTTAAGCAGCCTACTTTAGGGGAGTATGACGGGAGCTCAGATCCAGAGGAACACTTGGGGAGATTTGAAAATGCAGCCTTGTTGCATAGATATTCAGATGCAATTAAATGTCGGGTCTTCCTCACTACTTTGGTAAGGTCAGCCCAACAATGGTTCAACCTTTTACAGCCTGGTAGTATTCAGAGTTTCAATGACTTCAGCTCAGCTTTTCTACACCAGTATGCGAGTAGCAAGAAATATTTGAAGACTTCTCTCAGTTTGTTCAATATGAAGCAATCTGAGGTGGAATCGTTGCGGGAGTATGTTCAGCGCTTCAATACAGCAGCTCTGGAAGTACCTGCTGCCACTGCTGACACCTTGGTCAACTCTTTCACTCAAGGGTTGAGATGAGGGGAGTTTTTCAGATCCTTAGTCAAGAAGCCTCCTTTGACTTATGATGAGCTCCTTAGTAGAGCTGAGAAGTACGTGAATTTGGAAGATGCACAGAGGCAGAGGAGACAGGAAGGAATGTCTGGGAGTAAACCTAGTGCCAAGGTGGGAGCAAAGGCCGAGGGAAAGACAGAAGGAGGAAGGAAGAGGGTGGCAGAAGAGATGAATAGGACCAAAGGACCCTACCCCTATGTACCCCTATCGGTGAGCCTGGAGAAGGCAATGCAAGTATGTGAGGATAGGAGAGCACTTGTGAGGCCCCGCAATGCTGAGAAAGGCCCGCGGTTACCGCCATCTGACAAGTTTTGCGATTTTCATCAGGAATATGGGCATATCACCAATGATTGTCAGAGGTTAGGTGAGGAGGTTCAAAGGATCATGTATGATGACCCTCGAATCAGAGCTGAGCTGACTCGAAGAGCAAATCCTCCTCGCCAAGGTCGAGCTCCCCAATGGAGGAATCAAAGGAATGAAGATAGAGAGAATCAAGGTGATCATCAGGGAAGAGCTCCTCCAAACGGTCGAGGAGATAGGGTGCAGCAGATTGCAAATCATCCCGATCGGGGTGTTATCCATATGATCTCCGGTGGTAGTACGGATGGAGATTCGGGAAGGGCTCGCAAAGCTCACGGGCGTAGGTTGGAAAATTTTGAGGTAAGTTCTCAGCTCAGCTGTCCCACTGACCCGAACATCAGTTTCGGAAGGGAAGATTTAAAGGATGTGGTGTTACCTCATAATGATCCCCTATTGGTCACCTTGACCATAGCCAATTATGACGTGGCTCGTATCTTTGTGGATACTGGGAGTTCAGTAAACATTATCTTTAAAGAAACTCTGGACCAAATGAAATTGGAAGGATTTGAATTGGATCCAATCACCACAGAGTTGTATGGGTTCACGGGTCATGCTCTGCAACCATTGGGACAGATAGTGCTCCCCTTGTCCCTTGGGAGTGGAGAGCAGAGAGTAACCAAAATGGCTTGCTTCACCGTGGTGGAGGCACCATCCTCTTTCAATGGAATATTGGGGCGCCCTTCCCTGAGTGATTTCCGAGCCGTGGCATCCACCTATCATCAGAAGTTGAAGTTCCCAAGTAGAAGAGAAGTGGGGGTTGTTCGGGGTGATCAGAAAGCAGCTCGGTTATGCTATGTGAATGAGGTAAGGATTGATTCAAAGAAGAAGAAGAGGGAGGTAGGAATGGTTTCAATAGGTCGAGCATCGAAGGCGCACGGACAGAAGGTGCTTCTGATGTCTGAAGAAGGTCATGAGAAGGTGGAATTAATCCCGGGAGCTCAGATTATCAAATTAGCTGCTGATCTGAGCCCATCAGTGAAGCAAAATTTGGTTGGTTGCTTAAGGAAGAACAAAGATGTTTTTGCTTGGTCTGTATCGGAGCTCACAGGGGTCAGTGCAGAAATTATGGTTCATCGATTAAATATTCTTGCGGGAGTAAGACCGATAAAACAGAAGAAGAGACATTTTGGTCCAGACAAGGATAAGGTCATTAAAAAAGAGGTAGAGGAACTTCTTAAGGCAGGACACATTAGGGAAGTGCAATTCCATACCTGGTTATCCAATGTGGTCCTTGTCTCTAAGAGTTCAGGCAAGTGGAGGATGTGTGTTGATTTCAGGGACCTAAATAAGGCCTGCCCCAAGGATTGTTATCCCCTGCCTCGAATTGATCAATAGGTTGATTCAACGGCAGGTCATCAGTACTTATGCTTCATGGATGCATATCAGGGGTATCATCAAATTCCTCTGGAGGAGGAAGATCAGGACAAAGTAAGTTTCACCACCTCTCATGGAACTTTTTGTTACAGAGTGATGCCTTTTGGTTTGAAGAATGCAGGGGCCACTTATCAAAGACTCATGGACAGAGTGTTTGCCTCCCAAATTGGCAGAAATGTGGAAGTTTATGTAGATGATATTTTGGTAAAGTCTCAGGATGATGTGGGGTTGCTGGCCGACCTAGAGGAGACTTTCTCGACTTTGAGGGCTTATCAGGTGAAGCTTAATCCGGAGAAGTGTGTATTCGGAGTCAGGGGAGGTAATTTTTTGGGGTATATGGTTACTGAGAGGGGCATAGAGGCCAATCCTGAGAAGGTGCAGGCTATCCAATCCATGTCTGCTCCCCGTAACTTTCAAGAAGTTCAAAGGTTGGCAGGAAGGATTGCAGCCTTGTCTCGATTTATATCAAGATCAGCCCATAGAAGCTTACCTTTCTTCAAGGTGCTTCGCAAAGCCAAGAAGTTTGAATGGGATGATGAATGCGGGAAGGCATTTGATGACTTAAAGAGTTACTTAGCTGAGCTCCCTGTGTTGGCTAAGGCAATTCCTGGTGAACCATTGTACATCTACTTATCAGCTTTGGAAGGGGCCGTTAGCTCAGTACTTATTAGGCAGGAGAGAACAGCTCAACACCCTATCTATTTCTTCTCACATGCTCTTAAGGGTGCAGAACTTCGGCATTCAGAGGTGGAAAAGTTAGCATTAGCCTTGGTTATGACAGCAAGGAAGCTCAGACCTTACTTTCTATCACATCCTATTGTGGTGCTAACCAACAGCCATATTGGGAGGATATTAACTCGAGTTGATATTTCGGGAAGGTTGGTAAAGTGGACTACGGAGCTCAGTGAGTATGATATCCAATATGCACCAAGGACGGCCGTTAAGGCCCAGGCGTTAGCTGATTTCCTTGCCGAAACGAGACATATGGAAGTAGAGGATTTTTGGAAAGTATACGTTGACGGCTCTTCTAATAGTGAAGGATGTGGGGTGGGGGTGTTTTTGATCTCCCCTCGTGGAGATGAGATCAGATTGGCAGTTAGGTTGGATTTTCGAGCTTCTAATAACGAAGCAGAGTACGAGGCTGTGTTGATTGGCCTCCGAGCAGCTAGGCAAGCTGGGGCAGCTCGGGTGCACCTCTACTCTGATTCACAGTTAGTAGCCCAGCAGGTGAATGGAACGTATGAAGTCAAAAATGAAAAGCTGAAGGAATATATGAGGACGATAGAGGAAGCTAAGGGTTTCTTTGATGAGGTATTGTTTGAACAAATCCCGAGGGAGGGCAATGAAAAAGCAGATTATCTCGCCAAGATGGATAGCTCACTTCATAGCTGGAAGACCAGGGAAGTTGTTGTGCAAGTGGAATTGACACCCTCTACTGAGCTCGCGCCATTAGCTCAGGAAGAGAGTGACTGGAGAAAGGAACTCTTGGATTACATAGAGAAGGGTAAGTTACCAAAGGACCCGAAGAAGGCATATCGGTTGAAACAGAGGAGTCTCCGCTTTGTGATGATGGAGGGAGTTCTTTATAAGAGGTCATTTACCGGACCTCTTCTCAAGTGTTTAGGCCCCAAGGAAGCTCATTATGTCCTAAAGGAGATACACGAGGGGTGTTGTGGTAATCATTTAGGGTCTTATTCTCTAGCCCGTAAGGTTCTCTTGGCAGGATATTTTTGGCCCACTATTCTGAAAGATGCCATAACTTTGGTGACTTCTTGTGATAGTTGTCAAAGACATAGTAAACTTCAGCACCGACCAGCAGCGTTAATGAAAGGGATAATAGCAGCATGTCCTTTCGATCAATGGGGAATTGATATTGTGGGTCCTTTCCCTCCAGCCCCAGCTCAAAAGAAATTCTTGTTGGTTGCCATTGATTACTTCTCTAAATGGGTTGAGGCAGAGGCTTTAGCTCGAATTACTGAAGGGAAAGTCTTGAAATTTCTGTGGAAGAATATTGTGTGCAGATTTGGAGTACCACGTAAGCTCATATCTGACAATGGGAGGCAGTTTCAAGGGGCTCGAGTGCAAGCTTGGTGTAAAGAAATGAAAATTCAGCAACACTTCACATCTGTCCATTATCCTCAGAGTAATGGTCAGGTGGAGGTGACTAATAGGTCTTTGGTGCAAAGCTTGAAGACGCGTTTAGGCCAAGCCCAGGGAAATTGGGTGGAAGAGCTCCCTAGTGTGTTATGGTCATATCGTACCACACCAAGAATTGGAACCGGAGAGACTCCATTTAGTATGGTGTATGGAAATGAGGCCGTCCTGCCAGTAGAAATTGGAGAGGAGTCGGCTCGGATCATTTTCTATGATGAAGAAAATGGAAAGAGAAGGAGGGAAGACTTAGACTTTTTGGGTGAAAAGAGAGAAGCTGCTGCTATCAGGATGGAGGCATACAAGAACAGGATAGCTCGGTCCTATAATCGTCGGGTGCGCAGGAAGGATTTCCAGGTAGGAGATTTGGTGCTTAGAAAAGTTCAGGAGGTGGCTGTAGGGAAGCTCGACCCTAAATGGGAAGGACCATACAAGGTGGTGATGAGGCTCAGTTCGGATGCTTACTACTTGGAGGATTCAAAAGGAAAGATGTTGAAGAGACCGTGGAGCGCTTACAATTTACGCAAATATTATTCTTAAATGTTGCAAGTTCAATTTTCCTTTAAGTTGTAATTTGTACAAGCTACACTTACGTTTATCTATAAGCAGTTATTTTTTCAGAAATATTGATGTAAATGTGCCTCAGCTCATCACCTTAGTCACGCTTCTTAAGCCCCTGACTTTGGTTCAGCTCATCACCTTAGTCACGCTTCTTAAGCCCCTGACTTTGGTTTAGCTCATCACCTTAGTCATGCTTCTTAACCCCTGACTTTGGTTCAACTCATCACCTTAGTCACGCTTCTTAAGCCCCTGACTTTGGTTCCGCTCATCACCTTAGTCACGCTCCTTGAGCCCCTGACTTTGGTTCAGCTCATCACCTTAGTCACGCTTCTTAAGCCCCTGACTTTGGTTCAGCTCATCACCTTAGTCACGCTTCTTAAGCCCCTAACTTTGGTTCAGCTCATCACCTTAGTCACGCTTCTTAAGCCCCTAACTTTGGTTCAGCTCATCACCTTAGTCACGCCTCTTAGGCCCCTGACTTGGGTTCAGCTCATCACCTTAGTCACGCTTCTTAAGCCCCTGACTTTGGTTCAGCTCATCACCTTAGTCACGCCTCTTAGGCCCCTGACTTGGGTTCAGCTCATCACCTTAGTCACGCTTCTTAAGCCCCTGACTTTGGTTCAGCTCATCACCTTAGTCACGCCTCTTAGGCCCCTGACTTTAGTTCAGCTCATCACCTTAGTCACGCTCCTTGAGCCCCTGACTTTGGTTCAGCTCATCACCTTAGTCACGCTTCTTAAGCCCCTGACTTTGGTTCAGATCATCACCTTAGTCACGCCTCTTAGGCCCCTGACTTTGGTTCAGCCCTTTGCCTTAGTCTAGTCACCTCGACCCTGATTTTCGGGCGCAGTTCAGTTGCGGGTCACTTCATAATGGTCTCATGTAGAGGAGCTGACGGTCCAGGAATATTGGTTGAGGAGCTCGGGAGCTCGGGAGTCCAATTAGGCAATCTAAGAACGCATTTTAGGTCAGGTCGGGAGTTTGGTTCCAGAGGCTCAGCTCGGCTCCGGCAGCTCAGCTCGGGTGTTACAGCTCAGCTCTGTTCAACGCCTCCGGGTGTTAGTTTATTTTAAGACAAGTACTTTGGTCCCCTTAAGGAGCTCAGCTCTGTTCAACGCCTCCGGGTGTTAGTTTATTTTAAGACAAGTACTTTGCTCCCCTTAAGGAGCTCAGCTCTGTTCAACGCCTCCGGGTGCTAGCTTATTTTAAGACAAGTACTTTGCTCCCCTTAAGGAGCTCAGCTCTGTTCAACGCCTCCGGGTGTTAGCTTATTTTAAGACAAGTATTTTGCCTCCCTTCAGGAGCTCAGTTCAGCTCACCTTCGGGAGTTAGTTAATTTTTAAGCATCTATTTTGTCTCCCTTCAGGAGCTCAGTTCAGCTCACCTTCGGGAGTTAGTTAATTTTTAAGCATCTATTTTGCCACCCTTTAGGAGCTCAGCTCAGCTCACCTTCGGGAGGTGGTTAATTTTTAAGTATTTATCTTGCCTCCCTTTCAGGAGCTCAGCCACCTTAGGGAATTCGGCTCGGCTACCTAGAGATCAGCTCATCTCAAGGCCTTTCAGGTGTTGTTTTATTTTTAAGTGGTTATTTTACCTCCCCTTAAGGAGATCTGCTCGGCCACCTAGAGGTAAGCTCAGCTCAATGCCTTTTGGGTGTTCGTTTATTTTTAAGTGTTAGTTTTGCATCCCTCCAGGGAGCTCGGATCAGCTCATTTTAAGGTGTTAGTAATCGCAACTCAAATTGTGATAACCTAAAAGAATGATAATAGAACTGAGTTTGCATAATCTGACAAAAATTTAAATGTATACATCTCCAAAAACCCTAAATTAACTCTCATTCTCTCCCTCGCCCTCATCCTCACCCTGTTCATCTGCGCCCCCATCCTCTTTTGCTGCCTCTGCTGAGGTAAGGGAGAGGGAAAACCCGTCTAGGTCCAGGAAATCCACAGAGGTCCCTTCAGGAGGATAGCCTGCCGCCCTGAACTGCTGAGTGCAGCCGTCGAACCCTTTGGCCAGATAACCATAGGCTTGAGCAGCCACCTCGTCCATACACTCATCAGACTTCAAGAATTCCTCCTTGAAGCCTTCAGCTCCCTTGGAAAGCTCAGCTCGGGAATCTTCTAGTTCTTGAAGGGCCTGAGCAAGCTGATTGTAGTAGCCCGAACCCTAATTGAGTAATTAAAGGATTAATGCTAATTAAATAAATTGGGGATTGGACGGATCGGAAGCTCCGAAGGGACGATCGGAAGCTCCGATCAGGACCGGAGGCTCCGATCACCCCTATCCGGAGTCATCAAGTGATATTTTGACACGTGGCAGATCAGGATCTTCGGAAGCTCCGATGGCAGGATCGGACGTTCCGATCGAGGTTCGGACGTTCCGATCGAGGATCGGAGGCTCCGATCGTTGTCTATAAATAGAAGGCCGAGACTTCATTTCTCCTTGCCAATTCCGGATTTCCTCTCTATTTCTAGTCATATTCGAGCTGTTCTAGTCTTCTTAGGCTTGGTCCGGAGGTCGGAGAGGCGTTCGATAGTCGTAGCGGAGTTGTGCCCAAGTTCTGGAGGCATCGACATCAAAGGGCTAACGACGGACGAAGGTATAGCTTTTGCTTCCTATAAATATTTAGGAGTATGCAATAGCTTAGTTAAGGCTTTTAGAGCACTGTAATGATAGTAGTATCATTTCGCTGTGTAGGTGGACTTTAGGCTTGGGCTTAGAGCTGGTAGTGCCTACCTGGTATTTGAGGTACGAAAGTACTGTTCGAGATATCCTGACTGAGTATGCATGTATTATGTGACTGCATGATTTATATGTCATGATATTATGCTGCATTCATTTGCATCTTGCTGTATCTCCTTCGAGATGTCTGTTAGTAGGGTTGTACCCTATCCTGTTAGTGGATGGACTTCCATCGATTTGGGTCCGGCGTATCCACAGTTATCTCGGTATGGGAGCCACCTCCTGAAGCGACGGCACAGCGTGCTACATACCAGGGCCCGGTCTGTCTCTGTTATCTGATCCTTGACCTCGAGTCTATAGGGAGTTCACTTTGCATGCATGTATACTCATACTCTCGCACTGAGCGTTTTATGCTCACGTCTCGTACTCTGTATTTTCTGGACACCCTATTCCATGGGGCAGGTTTGCGATTGGACGAGGAGGGTGGATCCAGGAGGGGCTAGTCAGTGGTTGGCCAGCTGGAGCTTCGTCTAGGTTTTATTACTGTTGTTTTGGGTTTATACAGCTATTCGATTTGGTTGTATATTATTGGATAATTACAGATTCCTTTACTTGGGATTGTATAATGTTATTGGTTTCCGCAGTTTTATTCTGATATCTGTTTTATTAAGTTAATTGCATGCCTAAGTTCTGTTTAGTAGGTGATCCGGGTAAGGGTCACTACACTGATCATGGGACCCCTTGAGTTCGCCCCGAAGATTCTCCTTCTGCACCTCGGAAACCCGGAGGTCATTTTGATGCTTCAGCCGCTCAGTTTGGAAGCCCATCCTCATTTCCTCCATCTGGGCTCGGAGATTGGCTACCTCCTTCTCATAACCAAGCTTCGCCTCCTTCGCTAACCGGCTAAGCTCAGCACAATGAGCTTCATAACCTCGGGCATCCTTAGAGAGTTGCTTTCGAGTCATGGAAGCTCGGAGGGACATCTCGGCGTTCAGGACAGCAGCCTAGGAAAGGAAAAGAACAATTAAAAGAGAATGCAAAAGAAGAATATAAAGTACTGAACAAAGGAAGGTTACCTCAGCTGAGGCAGTGTTAGAACATTGCATCAGCTCAGCCCATCCAAGGCTTTTCACATAATCAGCATCAGCCTGGGAAATCATATCCCGGAGGACTGATCCAGCCGTGGGAGTAGGCCCGACCCCCACAATGCGCAGGGCATTGTGGTACATTTCAAAGAAATTGGTCCTGCACCGGACCACGGGAGTCTGAGGCTTCTCCGCCCTGAACTGACGAAGGGGCGCCACCTCCGGAATAGAAGACTTCCCGGAGTCCAGCTCCACTACCTCCGAGTGAGGGCTTGACGGTGCCCGCCTTTTGGAGCCTTTGGACGGGGTGGCAGAAGGCTCTGGCTTGTTGGTGGCCCGTGGTGAAGGGGCTTTAGATTTGGCTGAGCTCCCTGCAGCTCGGCTCCCTGATGGGGCAGTTTTTCTCTTCTTCTCTAACATTCTCCTCATTGCTGAGTCCATAACCCTTTTTTCTGCACGAGACATAGGGAAGGTCAGGACAAGAAATGAGATAGCATAATATTAGTAAAGCGGAGCATGGGCGGGGGAAGGGCCGTACCTAAGTTTCCTCGAACGGAAACATCTGCCGAGCTGAGCCCATGGTGGCAGAGCAGGTCCTCTGCCAAAATGGCAGAGACATCAAAGCACCTTCCCCCTATAGCCCTTTGGGCTCCAGTAAACAATTCCCCTTGACGAAAGCCCGGGGTGGGAACAGGTAGGAGGGGGAGAACATCCCTCCAGGCAGAACATATGTCCCAATCGTCGGAGGGACATACAAAAAAGAAGGCATTTTTCCAATTTTTATTGGAGATGGGAGAACCCTTAAAAAATTTACAGTTGGGTCGGCAGGAAAAATAAAAGGGGCCCTCCTCAGAACGTTTGGGCAGCAGGAAGTTACAAATGGTAAAACAGTTAACTTCAAAGCCTAGAGTCCTAAAAAGAACTACAAAACTACAAAGAGTTCGGAAGGAGTTGGGTGTGAACTGTCCTAGGTGAAGCTCATAATATCGGCTGAGCTGTTGGAAAAGTAAGGGGAGGGGAAATCTAAGACCTGCCTCCAGCTGATCTAAATAAAAAGTATAAAATCCTGGAGGAGGGTGGTTAGCTCGGTCTGTGGGGTCAGAAATGACAAACTTGTAATTTTTAGGGGCGTGGGATAGAGCTCTTATCTTCTCCTCCTCCGAAGCATCCAGCTCGGAGGGGTATTGCTCATACCACGGCACCACAGGGGCTTCAGGGTCGTAGCCCAGGTCATCATCCTGAGCAGGGGATGATGCGAAAGCAGGATCCTGGCCTGTAGGCTCTCCTGCAGTAAGAGCAAGGGAATCAAATCGATCCACCTCAGCAAATACTTCGTCTGAGCTTCCAGAATAAGCTCGGAAAGAAGTAGCCATGAGGAGTGTTTACTTACTTAGGGAGCTCAGAAACTTTGAGAAGGGAAGAAAAGCAAAGGAGCTCGGAAACTTTGGGAAGGGAAGAAAAGCAGAGGAGCTCGGAAACTTTGAGAAGGGAAGAAAAGCAAAGAAGCTCGGAAAAAGAAAGGAATTCAAGAGAGAATTCACAAAAACAGGAGACGGAGAAAGTAAAAATGAAATTTTTATAGTGAGGCCTATTTATAGAAAGTTCGGATCAATCCAAGTCGTTGATCTTGGGACAGGTGGACGGCTCAGATCGAATAGAATTCAAAAAAAAAAATAAATAAATAAATTACCGTTACATTGTACTTGCCGGAATGACAGCTGGGCTCGGTGAGGCACCTTAGCTCGGCATCCACTTAGGGTCATCTCAACATAAAAACGAATTTCGAGTCTTTGACCTCAATTCGACTTTTATGGGAGGGACTTGTGATACCCCGATGAGGAAATCACCTCAGCTCAAAGATGACCCTAAGATAAAGATCAATCCTTAGATAGACAGGATGGTCCAGGAGGTCGGCTCGGGAGATCTGTCAAGCTCCTCCACCACCATCACCCAGCTCGGGAGCTCGGGAGCTCGGGAGCTCAGTCAAGCTCCTCCACACCATCATCCAGTTCGGCTCGTGAGCTCAGCTTGGGAGCTCAGGACCTCCTTCAAACTCCTCCACCATCATCTCCATCTTAGGTTGGGAGCTCTGGAATTCATCTCAGCCCCGATGGCAGTAGGGAGTTAGCTCGGTAGAGGGGTTGGACAACCTTGATGAGCTAGCTAAGATGTTAGGATCAGTGCTCGGGTTGAGTTCAGGGGTTCAGCAATAGATCATTCATCCCTTTTCCATATGACCCCAGGTAGTATAGCGTCCTCATGATAACAGTTCAGCTCAGATTAAATGTTTCTTATTTCCTTTGTCAGACAAGATTCGGGCGAGATCTCAGTCTAAATATTCGGGATTGTGATCCCGGGATTCGCGGATTCTTGATAAGGAAGGTAGGCGTTAAATCCGGAGCTCTCTTCTATAAATACCAGGTTCATTTTCATTATTTGCATCCTAATTCTTCACTCGTTGGCACACACCACTCTCTATATTTTCGCTATCCTAGCATCTGACTTGAGCGTCGGAGGGGATACGCCGGAACACCTTCCGGCCCCCCTTAACATTCTTGTTAGTGGTTTCAGGTCAGCAGCAGTTCATCTCTTATTTGGAGGAGTTTCTTCAGCTCGTCCAAGGAGATCACTTTATTGAGGTATATCACTAACTTTTGTGTATGTTCTAGAGATGCTTAAGGCTCTTCCTTTTAGCCCAAATGGAGCTATATCTCTGGATGGAGGTGTCATAAAAAGTCCTGGGGTGTTTGATAATGGGTCAACAACGCTAAGAAGCGAACCTTGGCATTAATGCACGAGTACTGATTTATCGTTTTAATCTAAATCACCAATATCCATATATATTTCTCGTTTCATTAATATGTCGAGAATGTTTTATCCATTTTTATTTGGATTTAATTTTCAAGTATCAATTAATTCTTATGATGTTTTAAAATTCGAATTTCTCTCATTGAAGGGGAGAGATGGATGTCATGTTCCCAAATGGCTCCGATAGATTCAGCCTGCCCATGAACTATTATTTCGCGGTTGATAATCGTACGAAGGAGACACATTTTTATTTGTTTCTTTTCTGTTTTGGACGTCGTTTGTTGACGGGACGAGCAATTACCGTTAGTTAGTTAGTTATGGGGAAAAGGAGGGGTGAAATATTAACGGCGTTAACTGGTAGGGGGAAGAAGACATCAATCAGTCTGTAGACTAGAGAGGGGAGAAAAATTCCTGTGCTTTGCTTTTATAGTTGTCTGCTTTAACTTTTGGAGATCTCTCTCCATCTTCACCACGGCTCTTATCTGCAGAGGAGATTTAAGCTTCTTCACGCTGACGGAATGTGCATCTGTCTTTTGCTCTCTTATGTATGCAGCATTTGTTGGGTCCATGGGGAGTGGTACGCTATATTAGCATTGCTTGAAAAATTTCGATGATGTGCTGTACCAAGTTTATGGAAGTAATTGTTGTTTGGACTTCTTTTTAGAAGTTTTGCGATGCCTGTTGATATTCCTCTACTGCGTTTATTCTCTTCTTCTTGACTTAGGTTTCATTCATACAGTCGCCATTAGCAGATGAATAGCATACGTCGGTATCTGTATCACATTTTTGCACTAATTTGTGATTTATTTTTACCTCGTGAATATCATGTCCTTTTCCATGGTGCTCCTGTTTATTTTTTTCTTTCTCTTAAATATTTTAGAGATCGATATGATGAAAGAGAGGTTTGCTAAGCTGCTCTTTGGGGAAGACATGTCTGGAGGGGGTAAAGGAGTTTGCACTGCGTTAGCCATCTCAAATTCCATTACCAATCTTTCTGGTTAGTACCTACGTTGTGCTTTAATTTGTTCCTTTGTAATGTCTCTTAACTGTGGTTTCGAATATTAGCAACTGTGTTTGGAGAGTTCTGGAGGTTGGAGCCGTTGGCTCCACAGAAGAGGGCTATGTGGCGCAGAGAAATGGAATGCCTCTTATCTGTGATTGATTTGATTGTGGAACTCTGTAGACCTGGCCACGGGCCGATTCCGGGTTGGTATTTTACCAACCCTTAACCGGCCCGCCCTTGACCGGTTTCGGTTCGGGTTGGTGAACTGGCAGTTTCGAGTTCGGGTCAACCCTTGCTTTTTTTAAAAAAAATTTACAATTAAACTTTTAAAAACTCTATCAAATATTTCATTATCTCAATAAAAAAATATTTAAATTTATTAAATAAAAATATATACATTTAAACTTTTAACACCTTCTAATATTATATTTATTCAATAAAAAATATATGATATTTCAACTTTCAACATTTTATATTAAAAACTATGTCTATCCCAATAAAAAAATATATTATATTTATTAAATAAAAAATATATTACATTTCTTATATTAAAAATTATATATATTTCAATAAAAAATTTATTACATTTATTCAATAAAAAATATATTATATTTCAACTTTCAACATCTTATATTAAAAACGAGTAAAATTCATTTTGATACACGAACTATTGGTAAAATGTCAAATTAGTACATAAACTATTGAAAATGGTTTAATTGGTACATCATCAACTTATAAAGTCAATTTTACTCTTCACCTACATTATTTTAAAGTCTAATATTTTTGTTAAATTAAAATAAATACACAAATGATTTTTAAAAATTATTTTATTCATACAATTATAAATATAAATTTATATTTATTTAAATTTTATATATAGAAAAGAGATCGTACACATTGTAGAAAATATTGTAAATATTAATTAATACAAACATGCACATACACACATATATATAACAATTGATAAATTATATATTAAAAAATAATATATATTAAAAATATATAATAAAAGATATTTTTTTTCTGTTTATCTATGTTATAATATTATTATTTATATTAATCAAATTAAAAATTATATATGTGTGTGTCTTTTATTTATAATTTATAAATTTTACGTTGAATGTTTTTTCGTATAATAATGATATATAATATTCTTTTTATTGTATAGTAATTAGTAAATATGAATTTATATTTATACTTGTGATTAATATAATAATTTAAAACACAAAATATGTATATAGTTCAATTAATCAATTTAATAACAATATTCAATTTTAAAAAAATTTAAGTAAAGGGAAAAATTGACTTTTGAGTTTGATTATATACCAATTACATCATTTTCAATAGTTCATGTACCAATTTGACATTTTATCAATAGTTCATGTACCAAAATAATTTTTACTCTATTAAAAACTATACCTATCTCAATAAAAAATCTATTACATTTCAATTTAAACATTTTGTATACAAATTTATTACATTTAATTATTTTCAATCACAATCTAATATCAAATATCTAATGACCTAGTGGCAAGAGTGATGGCTCAATATCAATTGATCTTGGGTTCAAATCCAACATGTGTAGGTTTTAAATATATTATTTAAAATTTTAACAAAATAATAAATATATTATTTAAAAATAGGCCGACCCGGCGGTTAACCGGCCCGTTGACCATGACCGGTTTCGGGTCGGTCCGGGTTTGACCCGGCCCTTGGCCAGGTCTAGAACTCAGTGCCGTCAATGCAGCAATTTCCTGGTGGGGGGACTTATGAGGTTATGGAGACACGACCACGTTCTGATTTGCATATGAATTTACCAGCGCTCAAGAAGCTTGATGCAATGTTAATAAGCGTTCTTGATGGATTTCGGGACACAGAGTTTGGGTATGTTGACCGTGGGATAGTTGTGGATGATTATGACAAGTTCTCCACGGGAGGTGTTATGAGTGGGAGGCGGCGCCATCAGTAAGGCAGGAAGAGAAGTGGTGGCTTCCATGCCCTAAAGTTCCTGGAAAGGGATTGTCAGAGGCCTCCAGAAAGAGCTTGCAGCAGCACAAACCAGTTACTAAAGGCAGGCATGGCCATTAATAGCAATGTACTTGCTGAGATGGAAATACCAGCTGCCTATGTGGCAACCTTACCCAAGGTGATTCTTCAATTGTTTGCTTATCTTGGTAGATTTATATGTAGCATGCGCTAATTGCATCAACACCCCCTATAAAAAGTCTAAAAGGCATAAAACACCTTATGTAAAATTAATAGCATGTTAGACCATATGTTTTTAAAAAATTAGCATAAAAACCCCTATGAAAGGGTATAAATGTGCCCGAGTTTGTATAACATAGGGGTGAAATGCGCTATATTTTAGAAAACTGAGGGATGAATTAGCCAATTGGTGTTATCCTGATAGGCCCGGACGGTGAGCCCGGGGTCGGCTTGCAAGACGGGAGCCCGGCGTCATCCCGATAAGTCCCGGGTGATGGGCCCGGGGTCATCTCATAAACCAGGAACCTAGGGTCGGCTTGCAAGACGGGAGCCCGGCGTCATCCCGATAAGTCCCGGGTGATGGGCCCGGGGTCATCTCATAAACCGGGAACCTAGGAGCTCCTTCAGGGGCCCAAGTATCAAGGATAAATACCCGGAAACCAGGGGCCCGTAATACTCGGTGGGCCCAGGGTCATTTCATATAAAAGAAAGCCCATGCCTCCTTTACGTGTGGCAGACTCTTACTGCAAATCAAATCATTAGGCAGCATGGTGTAACAGTATGGGCTCGGTATGGGCTCTTCCTAGTATTATCGGGGGGGGTCAATCCTACGTGACAACTATCTCATCACAAAAACAGTTGTCAGTTGGGCCATGCTGGGCAATCATGGAAGAGGCCGGGTCAATGCGTATAAAAGGGAGGCCCCTTACTACAAACAGGCATGAGAAAAAATAGAAGGAAAAAACAACAACTCAAAAAAGAACCCACGCCTGGATATTCATTTTATGATGTTCGCATCATTGGCGCCGTCTGTGGGAAATTGAGATTTAAGACGTAGATATGACGATTATTGAGGATCCGGAAAGCTCCCAGCGAGCGATGGCAAATCTGCAGGAGCAAGTGAACGCCATGGTAGAGGCAGCGTTACAAAGGATCCTAGCTCTACAACAGGAGAAGAGGGAAGGTGATCCGGAGAAACAGCAGGAGAAGGAGCAGGAGAAAAACCAGGAGGAACCAGGGAAGGAGCAGGAGAAAACAGTAGATAAGGTGCGGGAAGAAGGAAAAGAGAAGGAGAAGAGAAGAGGAGGACAAGAGGGCATACAGGCGGAACAGGAGGCAGAATCACACGCTGAGTCTGCCCATGTCACCATGGTGGGAGAATTGGAACTGCTGAAGCAGAAAATTTTAAAGTTAGAAAACACTGACTCGCGGGAATCTTCGCGAGTCAAAAGCTCCGGATGCCCTTTATCGCCGGAGATTATTAAAGAGCCCTTGCCAGTACAATTCAAATCAGCGAAGATCAAAGGATACGATGGTAGTGGTGATCCAGAAGAGCACATGGCCCGGTTCAAAAATGTAGCCATGTTACATTGTTATAATGATCAAATCAAATGTAAAGTTTTCTTAACCACATTAGAAGATTCTGCCCAAAGGTGGTTTGAAAACTTGAAGGACGGAAGCATTGATGTCTTTAAGAAGTTTCGGGAAATCTTTCTGCAGCATTTCAGCAGCAGTAAACGATACCGAAAGACTACCCTCAGTGTTTTTGAGGTGAAGCAGGTCGGAAAGGAATCTCTAAGGGCATATATCAAGAAGTTCAACAAAATAACTTTAGAGATTCCAGCGTGCGCACCTGAAACCCGGATCACAGCCTTTACTCAAGGTCTCAGGGAGGGAGAATTCTTTCGGTCGCTGGTAAAGAAAACTCCTCGAAACTTTGAGGACCTTTTAGCCCGGGCTGAAAAGTACATTAACATGGAAGAAGCCCAGAAGCAAAAGAGGGATAAAGATAAGCGAGAGGGAAACAGAGAAAGAGGAAATAGGAATAACTCGGGAGGAGGGAGAAATGATTATCTGGGGAGGTTGATGGCTCATGCCCCGCCGAAAGTAACTAGAGATCGAGGGGTCTATGTGTGCGAGGAGGAAGTTCGGCAGACCTCTCAGAAAGGAGCGGGAAAATATTGCTCCATCCACGAGGTCAATACTCATGATACCAGCGAGTGCAGAAGACGCGCCCCGGAGGCAAAAAGGCCGATGTCAGGAGAGGAAAGGCGGATGGATAAAAGACAACGAGGACCTTATCGGGCACCAGGATTTGCGACACACAGGCCTAATGAGGCTGTCTCAGAAAAAGCCCGGGAAGTTCCACCTCAGCGACTGGATGATAGGGCACGAGACGGACCCTCCCGAGGAGTCATCAACATGATATCGGGGGGATCCACTGATGGGGATTCGAATAGGGCCCGGAAATCTTGGAGTAATAGAGAAGTATTGGGGTTGGAGGCCCGGAAAGTAACCTCTTGCCCGGTCATTTCCTTCGGGCCAGAGGATTTAAAGGACGTGATCACCCCTCATAATGATGCTTTGCTCATCCAAGCCAGGGTGGCCAACTATGACATAAGGCGGGTTTTTATTGATTCCGGAAGCTCGGTAAATGTCATTTTCCAAGAAGCTTTTGAACAAATGGACCTCCTGGGATGTGAGGTCAATATGGTGAAAACCTCTCTCTACGGGTTCGCAGGGCACACAGTACAGCCTCGGGGAGAGGTATGGTTGCCCATTACCCTGGGAACCGGTGAATTGAGAAGAACTATCATGACTCTTTTTTCAATAGTAGAAGCTCCATCTTCCTATAATGTCATCTTAGGGAGACCAGCTTTGAACGCCTTCATGGATGTGGCCTCTGCATATCATCAAAAGATTAAATTCCCGGTGGGAAACCAGATAGGATAAGTAAAAGGAGACCAATCCTCTTCTCGAAGGTGTTATGCTGATATTGTACGAGTGGACAACAAGAAAGCCTGGGGTGAGCAAGGAAGAGGTGATCCTTGCAAAAAGGAAGTGTGCACAGTAGGAGAAGTTAAGGAGGAACATGAGGTAGTGCAGTTATTCCCAGAACAACCGGGAAAACTTGTCAAGATAGCTAGGAATTTGGAGGTTGGCCTTATGGATCAGGTGAAAGCGTGCCTGGCCAAGAATACAGATGTATTCGCCTGGTCTTCACAGGAGCTAACTGGAATCCCATCTCAAGTGGCCGAACACAAACTAAATATCCTCCTGGGAGCTCGGGTTATCAAACAAAAGAAGCGGCATTTTGGGGCGGAGAAGGACAAAGTCATCGCTGACCAGGTTCGGGAGTTAAATGAGGCAGGACATATCCGGGAGGTACAGTTTCCTACTTGGCTGTCTAATGTGGTACTGGTACCCAAAGCCACCGGGAAGTGGAGGATGTGCATTGATTTCCGGAACCTGAATGAAGCTTGCCCTAAAGATTGTTACCCCCTCCCTCGGGTTGATCAGCTGGTGGACTCCACATCAGGCTTTGAGTTGCTCAGCTTTATGGACGCATATCAGGGATACCACCAAATCCCCCTGGCACAGGAGGATCAAGACAAGGTTAGTTTTATCACTTCCGGAGGGACTTTTTGTTATATGGTTATGCCGTTCGGGTTAAAAAATGCAGGGGCTACTTATCAAAGGATGATGGACAAGGTCTTTCAGGGCCAGCTCGGCCGGAATGTGGAGGTATATGTAGATGACATCCTGGTAAAGTCCCGAACTGGGCGGGATTTCATTCCCAACTTAGAAGAAACCTTCAACACTCTTCGGAAGTACGGGGTAAAGCTTAACCCAGCCAAGTGTGTTTTCGGAGTCAAGAGTGGGAAGTTTTTGGGTTTTGTGGTAACGGAAAGAGGGATAGAGGTAAATCCCAAAAAGGTGAAAATATTGAAATAAATGCCCTCACCAACCTCTATCAGGGAAGTGCAGCGGTTGACAGGGAGAATCACCGCCCTGTTCCGATTCATCGCCCGCTCGGCTCATAGGAGTTATCCCTTCTTCCAGGTGTTGAGGAAGGCCCAAAAATTTGGATGGACTCAAGAATGCGAGAAAGATTTTCAGGAGTTGAAGGAGCATCTGGCTAATCTGCCGGTTCTGGTCAAACCAAAGCCCGGAAAAAGGTTGTGGGTATATCTCTCTACAACCGAGCATGCTGTGAGTTCCGTGCTGATAAGAGAGGAAGCCAGGGACCAGAAACCTGTCTATTATGTAAGTCATGCCTTGAAAGGACCAGAAACTAGGTATGGTGATATAGAAAGGATGGCTCTTGCGCTCATCCTTACAGCCCGGAAGCTTAGACCGTACTTCCTGTCTCACCCAATCACGGTCTTAACTAACAGTTTGCTGGGCCGGGTGATGACTCATCCAGATACTTCGGGTAGACTAGTCAAATGGGCGGTGGAGCTAGGGGAGTATGACATCGAATATCAACCCCGGGTTGCTATCAAGGCGCAGGCTCTGTCCGATTTCTTGACAGAGATTCTTACTTTCGGCCAGGAAGAAGTATGGAGGGTGTTTGTGGACGGGGCTAGCAGCTCGGAAGGAAGTGGGGTGGGTGTGGTTCTGATCTCTCCCACGCAGGAGAAAACCCGGATAGCCATGAGGTTGCACACTTTCAAGTCCAACAATGAGGCAGAGTACGAGGCAGTCGCGACGGATTTAAAGTTGGCTCGAGAAGCGGGAGCAGAGCATGTAATTATTTACTCCGATTCCCAGCTGGTAGTGCAGCAATTACAGGGAGTGTTCAGTGTTAAGGAAGAAAGGTTGCGAGAGTACATGGAACTGGTCAAGAAGCAGGGAAGTGATTTCTCCAGTTGGAACATAGAGCAGATTCCCCGGGAACATAATACTGAGGTAGATGCGCTGGCCAAAATGGCTACTTCCTGGAGTAGTGGTAACAGCCGGGAAGTGATACAACAAGTGGGGTCGGTGTTGGCAAAAGAGGAGGAAGAGCAGGAAGGAAAGGGGGAATCTTGGATGACCCCTCTCATTAACTATTTACAGACAGGGACTCTTCCCTCAGATGGGGCAGTAGCCCAAAAGGTCAGAAGACAGATAGCCCGTTTTACCCTTTTAAATGGGAGTCTGTATCGGAGATCCTTTCAGGGCCCACTACTAAAATGCCTGGAGGAGAAGGAAGTGAAGTATGTGCTCCAAGAAATACATGAAGGATGTTGTGGGGATCACGGAGGAATATGGAGCCTAGCCCGACGTACTCTATTAGCCGGGTATTGGTGGCCTACTCTACAGCAGGATGCCCGTCAAGTAGTCAATGTTTGCGAAGGATGTCAAAGATTTGGAAATTTTTCTCATAAGCCGGCATCAGAGTTGCAAGCAGTATGGGCATCCTGCCCATTTGACCAGTGGGGCTTGGATATTGTGGGACCTTTTCCTCTAGGGTCCAAGCAGAAGAAGTTCCTTCTAGTTGCGGTAGATTACTTCTCTAAGTGGGTAGAGGCGGAGCCCCTTGCAAGAATTACAGAAGAAGTTGTGTTAAACTTCATATGGAAAAATATTGTTTGCCGGTTTGGTGTTCCTCGGAAATTAGTTTCTGATAATGGAAGGCAGTTTCAGGGACGGAAGATGAAGGATTGGTGTGCTGAGATGAAGATACAGCAGGCCTTTACCTCGGTGGCTTATCCTCAGAGTAATGGACAGACGAAAGTAACTAATCGAACGATAGTACGGTCTTTGAAGGCCAGACTCTATGGCATGAGTAAAAATTGGGTGGAGGAAATTGCAGGGGTGTTGTGGGCTTATCGTACTACGCCGAAAACAGCTACAGGAGAAACACCTTTCGGCTTGGTGTATGGGTCCGAAGCAGTGTTACCAATAAAGATTGAGCAATCTTCTCCCCGAATACAAGCTTATCAAGGGGAAGGAACCAGTAGCCGAGCACAGGAGTTGGACTTGATAGAGGAGAAGCGAGAAAGGGCGGCTGTAAGGATGGAGGCTTATAAGGGAAGGGTGATGAAAGCTTTCAACAGGGGAGTCAAGCCTCGAGAATTCCAGATAGGAGATCTCGTATTAAAAAAGGTTAACCCTGCATGGGATGTGAAGAAGTTAGAAGCAAAGTGGGAATGTCCTTACAAGATTACTCGAAAGGTGGGGAGAGGGGCTTGGTACTTGGAAGACAGTCAAGGTAAGACCCTGAAGCGGCCATGGAACACGTTGCATCTCAAGTTGTATTACTCTT
The DNA here is from genome assembly GCF_033568475.1 of Henckelia pumila. Lineage (NCBI taxonomy): Eukaryota > Viridiplantae > Streptophyta > Magnoliopsida > Lamiales > Gesneriaceae > Henckelia > Henckelia pumila. The sequence goes on along the minus strand of NC_133123.1, from coordinate 142,735,755 downwards.
AAACAAGCAAACTTGTTGTAATATGTATTCCATGCTGTTATGTGAATAAATGTGTGTTTTGTTTAAATGTACTTAAAGCCCATGGCAAACCCATGGCACCTTAAAGCCCAGATGATCCACTACCCTGGCACCATAAGCCCAGGCGATCCACTACCCTGGCACCATAAACCCAGGTGTTCCACTACCTTGGTACTTAAAGCCCATGGCAAACCCATGGCACCTTAAAGCTCAGGTGATCCACTACCCTGGCACCATAAGCCCAGGCGATCCACTACCCTGGCACCATAAACCCAGGCATTCCACTACCCTGGTACTTAAAGCCCATGGCAAACCCATGGCACCTTAAAGCCCAGGTGATCCACTACCCTGGCACCATAAGCCCAGGCGATCCACTACCCTGGCACCATAAACCCAGGCGTTCCACTACCCTGGTACTTAAAGCCCATGGCAAACCCATGGCACCTTAAAGCACAGGTGATCCACTACCCTGGTACTTAAAGCCCATGGCAAACCCATGGCACCTTAAAGCACAGGCGATCCACTACCCTGGCACCATAAGCCCACGCGATCCACTACCCTGGCACCATAAACCCAGGCGTTCCACTAACTGGTACTTAAAGCCCATGGCAAACCCATGGCACCTTAAAGCCCAGGCGATCCACTACCCTGGCACCATAAACCCAGGCATTCCACTACCCTGGTACTTAAAAGCCTGTAGTAACAACATGGGCCATGTATGGAACAAGCAGCTCATCATAGGTGGCTCAGGATTATCTTATAGTGTTATGCCTCTCGGGACAGCGAAACAGGTTCTAGCCCGACTACTCGCCGGAGGTATGGTGTTATCCTGATAGGCCCGGACGGTGAGCCCGGGGTCATTTCAGGGGCCCAGATATGCAAAGGCCCGTGGTAATTCACAAGCCATATGAATCTAGGTGATCTACCCGGTATGTAAAGATGACCCACCACCCTGACACCTAAACACCCGGGTAATTCAACGTCCCGATACTCAACAGGGAATTCAAATACGCAAGGTGACAAAAAGACAAAGAAAATAAAATAAACATATTCATTACTCAATGTTTTTTACAAATAAAGCAAAATATCCCTAGAAACGTATTAAAACAAGAGATAAGGACACGCCTCGGGCACTAGTTTTTACTTTTCTTCAGGAGATGTCTCCTCCCCGGTCATGGAAGAAGAGGGCAGGGATGCAATAGCTCGATGGATGTCCGGGACCCCTTCTTGACTTAACCCGGCCTCTTCGTATTGCATAGAACATAGGTCGAAGCCCTGAGCAAAGAAGTCAAAGGATTGGTCTATCACCATCTTCTTGAAATCTTTTGAGGCCAGAAAAGCTTCCTTCCACTGAGACTCGATCATCAGCTGCTTCTTCAAAGAGGAGTCGGCATCCTCGACTAGTAGGCGAGACAGGCCCGCCTCTGTCCAGGCGGCAATTAACCCTGCCTGCATCTTCTCTATCATAGCCTGATGCATCTCCGTCTCTCGCCGGGCAGCATCCGATAAGGCCAAAGCCTTGTTAGTCTCCTCTCGGGCTTCCCTCAGTTGGTTTTGAAGAGCCTGGGACGCCTTTAGATGGATCTCTTGGGCGGCAGCCAGCTTTCTTTGCCATTCATCTTGGGCCTGGGTAGCTTCCACCCGGGAACTCTCCAGTGCCGAGCGCAGAGCACCAACCTCGGCATCATGCATCCTCTGCAGCTGGGCGGCGTTAAGGCGAAGCTGGGCCATGCGCTCCTCGAAAGAATGAGTTTTTTCTCTTTCCCGGTGGAGGACGGAGTTTGTTTCCTCCAGAGCACTGGCTAGCATGCATAGGCCCTACAGGACAAAAGTGGGATGAGACAAAGGAAGCAAGGAAAGAAATAGGACACTGGACCCGTACTCACTGTATAGGCATGAGATAAGCCTTCGGAGAACTTGGAGGTAGCACCCCGCACCGACAGAGATGTTCTCTCCTCGGGTGAAAGCAAACTTTGGACCACTGCAGCCTTCGAAGAGGTGGTCCCTGTCAGGAATAAGGGAAATCGAGAGTTCCAGGTAGAGGAATTTACTCGGTTCCCCCAGGCGCACCCCATGTGCTCCATGCTGGCCGAGGGGATGTCCCAGTTCGAGGCTAGAGACCTGTCGGCTTAGCCAGGAGAGTTGGAGAAGGAGGGACAGGGGCAGTAACGTCCTCCGGGTCGCTCAGAATGATCATGTCAGGGTCCCGGAGAGCCTTCCTCTTTCGCCGGGAAAGCGGAACTTCATCCTCCAAATCCTCAACCGATAGAGGTGGGTTGGGCTGAGAGGAGATATGGGAGGAGGCTGGTACCATATCCGCCAAAGCCCCATCAGGGAGGAGTGAGAGAGAAGCAGAGGGGAGAGAAGTCTGGATCGGGGGCAGGGATACAGCGGTAGGCAAGCGTGGAGGGCCGGACAAGGCAGCACGGCTCTTTTCCTCCTCCCTGGCTTTCTTTCGCCTTTCCGCTAAGGCCCTGGTTTTCTCCTTGGCAGCCTGCCTTTCTATAGCTCGCTGGGCAAACTCCTCCCTCATCACGTCCGACGGATCTGCCACAAGAAAACAATATATTAGGGAAAGGATGCAACAAACAAATCAAAACAAACGACAGGAAGAGAACCATAACTTACCAGGTTGAGCTCCCGGAGCACCATAAATGTTGATCACCTGGTTAAGGGGATCTTCCACCCGGGTACTCAACCCGTAAGCTATCATATTCTCATGCGTTAAAAGGACAGGGGAAGAGAAGTTTTGGTTGCCCACTAAAGCCAGGCTGCGAACATAGGGCTCCTCAACCTTATAGTTTTCAGGGAGTTCAGGTTGAGAGGGAAGGCTGGACAAAAATCCGGTCCTAAAAGAGAAGGGGACCGGGGGGCGGATAAAGAAGTACCTTTCTTTCCATCCCTTCAGGGAAGAAGGGATATCGAAAAGGAAGCGAGCATTCTGCCGGGCGGCCAAAGAAAAGGCCCCCTCGTTAAAACGGCAGGAGAAAAAGTAGTGAAAGATGAGGGGGGTGATGGCTAGGTTATGCATTTTGAAAAGAATGTAGGTGGATGCCATAATTCGGAAGGAGTTCGGATGAAATTGGTTAACCGGAACTCGAAAAAAGTCGGCAACTGCCAGGTAGAAAGGAGGAATGGGAAAGCGAAGACCGCTACGGATTTGATCCCGAAAAAAGGTATGACAACCCGACGGAGGGGTATCGGGTGTGCTCCCTAATAAAGGGCGAAACAAAGTATAAGATAGGGGGATTTCTCCCGAGCCACGCAATTCCTCCGCCGCCCCCTGCGATAAGGTGCTGGGAAGATGGGTGAACCATCCTAGGGTTGGCGGAACGGAGGCAAGGGGGGTGGGGTTCTGCACTTTCTTTTTTCCTCTTCCCCTCGCATTGGAGGACGAGGCTACGGAGTGTTTGGCGCGGAAAGTTTTTCTAGAAAAGCGAGGTCGGGAAGGAAGAGCCGAAGCGGAACGAGCATCGCTCGAGTCACCGCTAGGCTCTTCGTCTCTAGGCGAGCCTTTGGCATTCGCCCCAGAGGTAGAGGACGTACCAGTAGACATTAAGAAAAAAAGAATACTTACGTAATTACGAGGCGAGTGAAAGTGTGCGGGAGACGAATGACGGAAGTGGAAGCGAAGGACGGATAATCAGAGGCAATCGCGCAAGGGGGGGGAGGCAATGAGGAGGTGAAGAGAAAGCACAAGTGCTGGAATATTAATAAAAGGTCTGGGCAATCTAAGCCGTCTATTTTGAATTGAACAGAAGAGATGCGCAAAGCGTGCTTGGGAAGCTAAAGCTACCTCTGACAAGATCTCTGATAACGCGTACTACGAAGCATTTAGGGCTGACGTGGAGCTCAGTGTACCGCACAGGACCACCGGGGAAGGGCCATACTAATCTCTCGGGACAGCGAAACAAGTTCTAGCCCGACTATTTGCCGGAGGTGTGGTGTTATCCTGATAGGCCCGGACGGTGAGCCCGGGGTCGGCTTGCAGGACGGGAGCCCGGCGTCATCCCGATAAGTCCCGGGTGATGGGCCCGGGGTCATCTCATAAACCGGGAACCTAGGGTCGGCTTGCAAGACGGGAGCCCTGAAAGAGTGGGTGCCCGGTTAGCCAACTTGTGGCTAAGGGCTTTTATGACTCTATGTAAAACAATCTTTTGTTTAATATAATTTACACTTTTATAATGGCATTGACTTTATCTTTCTTCATAATGTTATATTATGATATACTATTGTTGTTTTGATAAAGACCTTGAATATACTATAGTGTATGTAAGATGTGGTAGCACATGGGGATGGCTATCATGAAACACATCTTATAGTCACTGTATATTCTAAACTGTTCCTAGTCAATTGAGCCGTCCGCAAAGAAGGATAAGGATCGCTCGAGATTGAGACTAGCATTTGCGATGCCGAGTACCACGTTTCATTGGTATGGAACATAGAGATGTTCAAAGCATGCAAATGGATATTCATATGATGAATGATCGAACTACCCTATTCGGACTTTCCAAGTGGTTATCACTTATCGAGTGGATAAAGTCCGCGGTTTTGGTTGTACACCATTAGTCCTTATTACTTGAAACATCATTGAGACTCTATATGCTAGTACTGTACTTTGACTCGTTTATCGACTCTATTGGGGTCATCAGGTGTCGGGATTGGGTACAGTTACGACACATATAGGAGTCGATGCTTTGTTGTCAAGGATTCACCACATACTTGCGAGTGTGGATATCCTATGCGATTTGAGGAGATATTAGTGTGACGAATCTCTGGCCAGAGTACATGATGTGTTTTAGGTTACTTGGTGTTCCTAGTAACATATGCGATGTCACTAATAGATCTCCAAGATGTTATGCATAGTTATCGAATCTCGAACGACTCTCGATATACCAATGGTTGTTGATTCGATCGGGATATATGGATGAAGGGACCGTACTGTACGCTAACCAAAATCTACTGGTTCTTGCAGGCACTATCAGTAATACCTAGGGAATCATGGGGCAATGTTGCTAGGCGCTCTTACCATGATTCGATGGGTAAGTCGGAAATTGTTGTTCCGAGTCACAAGGAGTTGTGAGCCCACGGCTAGCTGTATTCCTGAACCATTGAGGGTTACACAAGTAATGGATTACTAAAACCCCGTAGAGATATTTAAATTTAAAGAGTTAAATTTAATGAAAGAGAAGTTGGACTTCTTAACTAAAGGGAGTGGGATTTCCTAAAATGACATAGGGATGGACATTTTTGGAAATCACTGAATTCGAATTCAGAAAAATTATCTTGACTCTAAAAGATGCAGAAATGGTTTCTGTGCACATTGGTGAAATCAGTTTATCAATCGGAGTCATGATGAATTTTATATTAATTTTTAGAACAACGGGCTTGGCTTGTTGGGCTTAAGTTATGGATTGTGGGCCCTAAGGAGTTAGAGTCCAAATACAGTTATAACTTAATCTAGTCTAGAAATTATCTATAAAAATATACTGCAGTGTTCGAAAATTCCATAAGATTTCAGTCTTGCAATTTTCGAATTTCAGCCTATATTATTTAAGGGGATTTTCGAAATCCTCTGTCCCTTTTGGAGAAAATTCGGGTTGTATTTTTGTGAAAAATTACAATCTGAATTAACAGATCATATCTGTTTATTCTCTACGCAAACTTCTGATTGATTTCTAGTGCAGTCATTCAGAGGGTTTTGTTTTCTATTCGTGGACCTGATTGAAGAAACGTTCGTTCATCAGTTCCTGGGATATACAACAAGAGCAGATTAAATTCTGTTGGTATCAATAATCTCGCTTCGAGATTTCAAGGTAAAATATTTAAAAGTGATTATTTGTTTTACTTACACAAATTTAATCGTAAAGTTTTGATACCCAGATATGGAATCGTTCCATATTAATAAAATAAATTTTTTAAACTTCCGCTGCACCGGGTATCAATTCTAATTGATCTGAACACAGTTTTCCAACAGTGGTATCAGAGCCAGGTTCCTCAGATCAAACGATTAAATTAATCGATTGTACAAAATTTTTAAGCCTCGGTTTTTTGAAACAAAACGAAAATTTAAAATTAAATTTTAATGGGCAAATCGGGCAGCGATCGTCGCTGCCCGGGGCAGCGAGTCCATCGCTGCCCAGGGCAGCGCCAAGGGGCAACGATCGTCTCTGCCCAAGGGGCAGCGACGGGCTGCCCAGCCCGGGCCCCTTTTTGGGACGCGGGCTGCTCGGGATTGTCCCGAGCAGCCCGGAAAAATTATTTTTTAATTTTAATTAAAATTTTTAATTTTTGAAATTCTAGTTTTTTGATCCGATCAAAAATTGTTTTTTATTGGTTCACGAGGCATCGGATCGAATTGTTCGAGTTCGAAAATTTTAAAATTGATTTTTGGATAAATTTGAATTTTTGGAAAATTTATAAATTTTATCCGTTAAATTAAATTTTATAAAATTAATTATTTTGATACAATTGATGATAAGATATGATCTTATGGATGGATAAGATAAAATATGATTTTATCTTTTAAATTATGATGCATTTGCATGTTTATCCAATTATTTAATTATTGAATTAATTAATGGATAAAGGATGATCGAATACCATGACCAATATTTTAGGTGTATGTTAGGTGATTTACATTTGTCTTATTGTTGTTAGTGTTTATTAATGGGCTTGGTTTATAGCCCAATATGATTGTCATATGTAATAAAAGTGGGCCTGGTTTATGGCCCGTTCCCACCCCTAAAAATGTATCTCATATTTGTCACCGAAATTTATTGTAAATTTATTAGACTTAGTGGGAGACAAAGATTTGAAGAAATGGTGGGCCCAGCAGACAATGAAGACCAAAGAAATGTAAATTGGAAGCACAATGTAATAGGATTGCATTGCATACTTACATATCACCTAGGATTGGACTTAGACTCGTGATTGGCAACCACGGGTCGATTAGTTAATGGGATCGATCATCCTTAAATAATATATGATATTATTGATGTATGCATGTTTAGACTAAATTGTATGAATCCCGCAAGCATACATAAATTGCATGATGAGACAAATTTTCAAAATTAAAAATCCCTCATTTTAAATATGATTTAAAATTGATATCAAGATTAATAAAAAGGGAATTTAAATATTGTTTAAATATTCCTACCTTCCATCAACGATCAATGTATGAGATGCTACCCGCGGATACGGTCCGGTTCATATTATTGGGGGGGCCCGTTCGTCGGAAAGCTGTACATTGGATCGAAACATGTTGTAAGTTGGGTGGAACTCCCATGGGATTGGCTCATATTATTGGGGATCCACATGGCGACCGTCCATCACAACTTAATATTGATGGGTTATCTTGACATATCACAATAAACGGCGTCATATTATTGGGCCCTTATTGGACATGAGGTAAAAACATGGGGGTTACTTTGGAAGTAATTGGGCTCTACCTTTTGAAAATTATGGTTGGCTGATATTATTCGGGATCATGATTTGTCAATTGGACTCCATGTTCTCACTAAGGAAAACAGTTTTCCGTTTTCACTAGAGGGTAGTGAAATCGTTAAAATAGTGGGAGTGTAATTTATAAAATTAAAATTCCCCATATTTTATGTCTTAGTAAATCAATTAAACAATCATTGATTATTGTCTGTTTCCTTTTCAGTATATTATTACAATGACTTCTCGCAATCCACTGTTTTCAATTCTCGAACAAAACAAATTGACTGGCGCAAACTATACGGAATGGTTCCGTAAGTTGAAAATAATTCTTACTTCGGAAAAAGCTTTCTACGTGTTAGAGAAGCCGCCTCCGAAGGAAGCCCCGGCTAATACAAGTCCGGAAGAGTTGGCCAAACTTGATTTATGGTGGGACCATGATATCAAGGCCAAATGCTACATGCAGGCTTCGATGTCTGATGAGCTTCAAAGGAGATTCGAGGATACCGTGAATGCTGCTGACATTCACAAGAACCTCAAGGAACTATTTGGAGCTCAGTCAAGGTCGGAGAGGTATGCCACCGTCAGAGAGCTCATGACAAGCCGCATGCGAGATGGGACTTCGGTTCGTGAGCATGGGGTGCGCATAATTGGGCTCATTGAAAAGTTGGTAACACTCGACTTGACTTTGGAGCATGAACTTAGCGCGGACTTGTTGCTTCTATCACTTCCTTCATCGTTTTACGGTTTTGTGATGAACTTCAATATGAACAAGATAGAGGCCACCCTTGAAGAGATGGTCAATATGCTTGTCACATATGAAGCCACACTAAAGAAGGATAAACCAGTACTCTTGGTTGGCTCCTCTTCTAACTCTAAGAAAGGACCAAGTGGAAAGGGTAAGAAACGTTCTGCCCCGCCCAAGAAGATTGTACCAAATAAGAAGGGAAAGGCCAAGGTTTCAAATGGGATAAAAGATGAAAACGTTTGCCATTACTGCAAGAAACCCGGTCATTGAAAACGTAACTGCAAGGAATACCTCGAACAGTTGCGAACTGCAAAGGGTATGTTTTACATTAAAATAAATGTTTCGCTTAATACTTCTTCTTGGGTATTGGATACCGGATGTGGATCTCACATTTGCAATGATTTGCAGGTGATGACAAGAAGTCGTAAGCTAAGGATGGGTGAGACCCAGCTAAGGCTCGGGAATGGTTCTAGAGTCGAAGCCAAAGCTATATGAGACATTTATTTAGTTTTGCAGAACAATTTTAAGTTATTTTTGAGAGATGTTTTATATGTTCCGGATTTGGTCAAAAACATTATATCTATTTCTATGCTTGATAGAGATGGCTTTTCTTTCAATTTTGTAAATGGGATTTGCAATATTTACAAGAATGAATGTTTGATTGGAAATGGACAACTTGAAAACGATCTATATAGCTTAAAATTAAAAGATGTTCCAATTAATTATGTTGACAAACCGGTAACAACAATTAAAAGGAAGGACGATAGTCAAAACCCGGCAAACCTTTGGCATACTAAGCTAGGTCATATTTCCTCAAGGAGGATGAACAAGCTAGTGGGAGAGGGCATGTTTGATATGTCTGATATTAACTCTCTACCTACTTGTGAGTCCTGCCTAAAGGGAAAAATGACTAAATCTCCTTTCAAAGGGAAACCTGAGCGTAGTCAAAATCTGTTGGATTTGATCCATACAGATGTTTGCGGTCCATTTAGGATTGGTACTAAATGTGGCAACACCTACTTCATTACCTTTACTGATGATCATACTACGTATGGGTATTTATATTTAATGAAATATAAGTCTGATGCATTTGAAAGGTTCAAAGAATTCAAGGCTGAAGTAGAAAACAAACTAGGTAAAAGTATTAAGGCACTTCGATCGGATCGAGGTGGAGAATACTTAAGTACCGAGTTTTTGGACTATCTAAAAGAAAATGGGATTCTCTCTCAGTGGACTCCTCCTATGACACCTCAGCTTAATGGTGTTTCGGAGCGTCGCAATCGAACTTTGTTGGACATGGTTCGATCCATGATGAGCTTCACTGAGCTCCCACCTTCATTTTGGGGCTACGCGCTTGAAACGGCGGTATTGTTATTAAACAACATCCACACTAAAGCAGTAAATAAAACACCATACGAGTTATGGAATGGCAAAGCTCCTAAGTATTCGTACTTGAGGATTTGGGGATGTCTTGCTTACGTGAAGCAGATAGTGGGAGATAAGTTGGATAGTCGATCCACCTTATGTTATTTTGTAGGGTATCCAAAGAATTCAATCGGATATTATTTCTATCATCCTGCTGAAACAAAAGTGTTTGTTTCAAGGAATGCCACCTTCTTGGAGAAGGAGTTCTTATTGGATAAGAAAGGCAAGATGATGGAACTCGAAGAAATTCGAAAAGAACCCGAGATACAAAATAGCGATCCTACACCTCAAGAATCATCACAAGACACGCCTATTACTAGGAGATCCGAGAGGACTTCTAGGCCTTCTATTAGATATGGTCTTCTTCTTGAAGGGCATCAAAGTGAATCCGACATTGGATATGATCCAAGAAACTTCAAGGAAGCAATTTCTGATGCGGATTCGAATTTATGACTTGAAGCTATGCAATCGAAAATAGACTCAATGCATTCTAACCAAATTTGGTCTTTAGTAGACCCTCCCGATGGAATTGTTCCAATTGGGTGCAAATGGATCTACAAGAGAAAGCTTGGGCCTGATGGAAAGGTATTGACCTACAAGGCACGATTGGTGGCAAAAGGTTATACTCAAAGACAAGGAATTGACTATGATGAAACCTTTTCACCAGTCGCAATGTTCAAGTCCATAAGAATCCTTATTGCCATAGCAGCATGGTATGACTATGAGATATGGCAAATGGATGTAAAGACTACATTTCTTAATGGAAACATTAAAGAAGAGATCTATATGATGCAGCCTGAGGGATACACATCCATGGGAAGCGAGCATAAGATATGTAAGCTTCAGAGATCAATCTATGGTCTCAAACAAGCATCAAGAAGTTGGAACCAGAAATTTGATGAAACGATAAAGGATTTTGGTTTTATCAAGAACCCGGAGGAACCATGCGTATACAAGAAAGTAGTTAAGAATGCGGTAACATTCTTAGTACTTTATGTTGATGACATCCTACTCATGGGGAATGATGTAGGGATGTTGCAGTCAACAAAGATATGGTTATCAGGTAGATTCTCGATGAAGGATTTAGGTGAGGCATCCTATATTCTAGGAATTCAGATGTATAGAGATAGATCTAAAATAATGATAGGACTCACTCAATCAACCTACATCGACACCATATTGAAAAGGTTTTTTATGGATGAGTCCAAGAGAGGACATCTACCTATGTGTCATGGAGTTTCTCTATCCAAGTCTATGTGTCCCAAGACTGACGAAGAGATAGAGAAGATGACTCACGTGCCATATGCGTCAGCCATAGGTAGTATCATGTATGGGATGATATCTACCAGACCGGATGTGGCCTATGCTCTGAGCGTCACGAGCAGATACCAAGCCAATCCCGGTCAAATGCATTGGAAAGCCGTGAAGGATATTCTTAAGTACTTGCGAAGGACTAAGAATTTGTTCATGGTTTATGGAGGGAGAGAATTGAAGTTGGAAGGCTATACCGACTCTAGCTTCCAATGTGACGTGGATGACTCGAAATCAACCTCTGGATTTGTATTCGTGCTCAATGGCGGTGCTGTCTCTTGGAAGAGTTCCAAGCAGGACACCACAGCGGATTCCACCACTGAGGCAGAAAATACATTGCAGCATCAGCTGCTACTAAAGAGGCGGTTTGGATAAGGAAATTCATCCAAGAGTTGGGTGTAATTCCTGAAGCTGTTGGTCCAGTCCGGTGTACTGTGACAACACGGGTGCCGTTGCTCAGGCAAAGGAACCAAGGTCTCATCAGAAGTCCAAACACGTACTGAGGAAATACCACATCATCCGGGAGATCGTGGAAAGAGGAGACATCAGTGTCGAGAGAGTGGCCTCTACAGACAATATCGCTGATCCGCTTACTAAGCCCTTGCCAGGACCATTGTTTGACAAACATCGCGAAGCAATGGGATTACGCAGTATGACTAGTTGGCTTTAGGGCAAGTGGGAGATTGAAAGAGTGGGTGCCCGGTTAGCCAACTTGTGGCTAAGGGCTTTTATGACTCTATGTAAAATAATCTTTTGTTTAATATAATTTACACTTTTATAATGGCATTGACTTTATCTTTCTTCATAATGTTATATTATGATATACTATTGTTGTTTTGATAAAGACCTTGAATATACTATAGTGTATGTAAGATGTGGTAGCACATGGGGATGGCTATCATGAAACACATCTTATAGTCACTGTATATTCTAAACTGTTCCTAGTCAATTGAGTCGTCCGCAAATAAGGATAAGGATCGCTCGAGATTGAGACTAGCATTTGCGATGCCGAGTACCACGTTTCATTGGTATGGAACATAGAGATGTTCAAAGCATGCAAATAGATATTCATATGATGAATGATCGAACTACCCTATTCGGACTTTCCAAGTGGTTATCACTTATCGAGTGGATAAAGTCCGCGGTTTTGGTTGTACACCATTAGTCCTTATTACTTGAAACATCATTGAGACTCTATATGCTAGTACTATACTTTGACTCGTTTACCGACTCTATTGGGGTCATCAGGTGTCGGGATTGGGTACAGTTACGACACATATAGGAGTCGATGTTTTGTCGTCAAGGATTCACCACATACTTGCGAGTGTGGATATCCTATGCGATCTGAGGAGATATTAGTGTGACGAATCTCTGGCCAGAGTACATGATGTGTTTTAGGTTACTTGGTGTTCTTAGTAACACATGCGATGTCACTAATAGATCTCCAAGATGTTATGCATAGTTATCGAATCTCGAACGACTCTCGATATACCAATGGTTGTTGATTCGATCGGGATATATGGATGAAGGGACCGTACTGTACGCTAACCAAAATCTACTGATTCTTGCAGGCACTATCAGTAATACCTAGGGAATCATGGGGCGATGTTGCTAGGCGCTCTTACCATGATTCGATGGGTAAGTCGGAAGTTGTTGTTCCGAGTCACAAGGAGTTGTGAGCCCACGGCTAGCTGTATTCCTGAACCATTAAGGGTTACACAAGTAATGGATTACTAAAACCCCGTAGAGATAGTTAAATTTAAAGAGTTAAATTTAATGAAAGAGAAGTTGGACTTCTTAACTAAAGGGAGTGGGATTTCCTAAAATGACATAGGGATGGACATTTTTGGAAATCACTGAATTCGGATTCAGAAAAATTATCTTGACTCTAAAAGATGCAGAAATGGTTTCTGTGCACATTGGTGAAATCAGTTTATCAATCGGAGTCACGATGAATTTTATATTAATTTTTAGAACAACGGGCTTGGCTTGTTGGGCTTAAGTTATGGATTGTGGGCCCTAAGGAGTTAGAGTCCAAATACAGTTATAACTTAATCTAGTCTAGAAATTATCTATAAAAATATACTGCAGTGTTTCAAAATTCCATAAGATTTCAGTCTTGAAATTTTCGAATTTCAGCCTATATTATTTAAGGGGATTTTCGAAATCCTCTGTCCCTTTTGGAGAAAATTCGGGTTGTGTTTTTGTGAAAAATTACAATCTGAATTAACAGATCATATCTGTTTATTCTCTACGCAAACTTCTGATTGATTTCTAGTGCAGTCATTCAGAGGGTTTTGTTTTCTATTCGTGGACCTGATTGAAGAAACGTTCGTTCATCAGTTCCTGGGATATACAACAAGAGCAGATTAAATTCTGTTGGTGTCAATAATCTCGCTTCGAGATTTCAAGGTAAAATATTTAATAGTGATTATTTGTTTTACTTACACAAATTTAATCGTAAAGTTTTGATACCCAGATATGGAATCGTTCCATATTAATAAAATAAATTTTTTAAACTTCCGCTGCACCGGGTATCAATTCTAATTGATCTGAACACAGTTTTCCAACAACCCGGCGTCATCCCGATAAGTCCCGGGTGATGGGCCCGGGGTCATCTCATAAACCGGGAACCTAGGAGCTCCTTCAGGGGCCCAAGTATCAAGGATAAATACCCGGAAACCAGGGGCCCGTAATACTTGGTGGGCCCAGGGTCATTTCATATAAAAGAAAGCCCATACCTCCTTTACGTGTGGCAGACTCTTACTGCAAATCAAATCATTAGGCAGCATGGTGTAACAGTATGGGCTCGGTATGGGCTCTTCCTAGTATTACGGGGGGGTCAATCCTACGTGACAACTATCCCATCACAAAAACAGTTGTCAGTTGGGCCATGCTGGGCAATCATGGAAGAGGCCGGGTCAATGCGTATAAAAGGGAGGCCCCTTACTACAAACAGGCATGAGAAAAAATAGAAGGAAAAAACAACAACTCAAAAAAGAACCCACGCCTGGATATTCATTTTATGATGTTCGCATCACCAATTAATATTTCTTAGGGGGTTTTATAACTTTTAGACTTTTTACAGGGGATATTAATGCAATTAGCCCTGTAGCATGCCTCTGAATAATTTTCACTCATCAATCATAGTTTTATATATTTCAGAAGAAATTTTCACTCATCAATTTTCACGCCTGCTACAGTTTCTAAAACATATTTGAAAGGGTAGACACTAAATTATGCTTTGGGTTTTTCATGGAATATTCCTGCAGGCTGCAGTCATTACTAGTGGGAACTTGTAATCTTCTTCCTCCATCACAGATAAAAATAATTTAGTACATCGTGACACTTGCAATATACACAATTTGTAGAGGGTCACGGACTCACGTACACTCGTGGCGGTGGGGCCTCGTAAGATATCATATCATATACACAATGGATTTTCACCTCTCTAAGTTGTATTTTTTCTTTTGCCTTTTATGTTTCTTTCCTTTTTAAAAAATAAAAATAAAAATAAATTGTGCTTTCTATAATTCGGATCTGTCGATGCTGCCCTGAAGCCAGATCGGACAGCTCGGATCATCATTATAGGTCAAAATCATTTGACCGGCAAAAAGATCTGGGTCGTCCGTACCCCACCCGAGCACTACCCGGGTGGGGTAGAATCAACAGATCCCTATAATTCACAAGCACCCCATTAATGTCCATTTCTGCAGAATCTGACACTTTTACTTTATCCATATGGACTTATCCGTCATGCCTAAAACTTCCTCCACCCACCAATTCTGGTTCGAGACAAGCAAAAATCTCTCAGTTCTTCCGATAAACTTGTGTATTTCTTACACAAATTCCATCAATGGATTCAGCGCGGTTCTTCTCGTCTTCTGAATTAGAGGTCATCAAGAACTCCAAAGGGTTATTTTCTTGTACAAAAGACTCGGCTGTCCAAGTTGACACTACTCATAGGTAACAGTTTCTTGACCTTGATTTGGATCATGGCGCTTTGGCAGGAAACCAACTATGGTGAAGATGTTATAATTGGTTTGGCTGATACCGGGGTGTGCCTAGAGAGCAAAGGTTTAATGACTACGCAATGAGTGACGTTCCATCGAGACGGAGAGGCGAATGCGAGTTTAGTTCTTCTCTGTGAAAAAAAAAACTCATAGGAGCATCTTATTTTAACATAGGTTCACTTGCTCAATATTCCAACTTGACTTTATCGATGAATCCTTTTAGGGACACGGTTGGGCATGGGACTCACACTTCATCAATGGCAGCTGGGATCCCTGTCCATAGCGCGTCATTCTTCAAATATGTTCCAGGGACTGCAACCGGGAGTTGCCCCAAATTCCCTGGTTGCGATGTACAAGGCCCATTGGGACGAAAGGTCTTATATTTCTGATATTCTTGCTGTTATCGATCAAGCAATTGAGGATGATGTTGACTAGTTAGACATGCTTAACGGAATGGCTCGGGCTGGAACCAACCCGAAACCGTTCCGATAAACTTGGAACCGTGACCGGTACAGAAGAACCGGACCCGACTTAAATCTATTATGGAATGGATTGAACCGGTTTCGGTTCTGAGACCGGATCGTAATTTTTTAAAATAATTTAGGTTTTTTAAAATAATTTTATATTAAATATATGCATGGAACTAGTTTGATCCGAACCGGAACCGGTCTATAACCTATAGAACCGGTCCGTGGTTTGGATTGGTTATCTTGGGCCCGGAATCGGTTTCGTACCGATTCTGTCTGGTTCCCGACCCAACCGATCCGGAACTGGAACCGTGGAACCGATAAGCATGTCTAACGTTGACGTGATATCTTTGTCATTTGGCTTCGACAGGGTAGCCTTGTTCGAGGATCCCATTGTTATAGCCACTTTTGTTGCAATCGAAACGGATTTTTTGTTTCGACATCAATCTGGAAATGCTGGGCAAAGTGAAAAGACTCTACATAATATATGGGACACCCTGGGTTCTCACGGTGCTTTCGGCATAGATTTAGCTATAGTTTTATATGCAAGCTTCATATCCAGCATTGGAGTTCAATGCACACAAAAGATTCATGTAATCTCGCGTGGTTGCATCGTATATCAATTCGAGGTTTAATGCCTTGTTTGGATTGATATGTCCATCCCCCAGGGCCAAAGGAATGGCGGGTTGGTTCTTGAATCCCATATCCTCAATGGGATTTCCCGCGTTATCAAAATTTTAAGCACTTGTCATCATGACAGATCGTATGGCTGTCGGGTCCAAGTCGAGGTGCACACCTTTTAAAAGGGTTGCCAC
The DNA here is from genome assembly GCF_033568475.1 of Henckelia pumila. NCBI lineage: Eukaryota > Viridiplantae > Streptophyta > Magnoliopsida > Lamiales > Gesneriaceae > Henckelia > Henckelia pumila. The sequence continues at coordinate 142,719,518 of NC_133123.1, read as the reverse complement.
TCCAGCAGCATGTGGACATGTCATTGATGTTCCGGAGATGAGTTTGAAATCATTGAAGAGGTGGTATGCATCTATTACACTGTTATCGGATAAGTTGTAGGCTTGATGCCAAGATCATATCACCAGAAGCCAAGATGTCAGGTTTTAGCACGAACGGGCAGCTCTGTTACGGTCCTTTTGAACTGTAACTCGCCAATTTGGGAGCTGGTTTGATTCCAAGATGTGTTTCTCGGTAGACAACTCTTGCTTTAGGATCTGAGTAATTGTTGACGTAATCTAGGATCTTTTGGCCTTCTTCAAGGCTTACGAACAATGCTGGATATGAAGCTTGCATATAGAACTCTAGCTAAATCTGTGCCGGTAGCAATGTGAGAACCGAGGGGGTCCCATATACTATGTAGAGTCTCTTCACTCGGCCCAGAGTTTCCAGTCGATGTAAAAAAAAATACCCGTTTCTATTGCAGCAAAAGTGGCTATAGCAACGGGATCCTCGAACAAGGCTTCCCCGTCGAAGTCAAATGACAAAGATAGCACATCAACGCCATTCGCAATTGCCTGATCGATAACAGCAAAAATATCAGAAATATAAGACCCTTCATCCCAAAGGGCCTTGTACATCGCAACCCCGAGAATTTGAGGCAACTTTGGTTGCAGTCCCTGGAGCATATCCGAAGATTCACGCGCCATGGACAAGGATCCCAGCTGTCGTTGATGAAGTGTGAGTCACATGCCCTACCGTGTCCCGAGCATATTTCATCGATAAAGTCACGTTGGGATACTGAGCAAGTAAAACTCTGTTAAAATAACGTGTTCTTGTGAGTTTTGTGTTGCACAGAGAGGAACTAAACTGCTCGCCACGTTCACATTCGCCTCTTCTATCTCGATGGAACATCACTCATTTCGTAGTCATTGAAGCTTTTTGTTCTCTGGCCACACCCCAGTATCGTCTAAACCAATTATAACATCTTCATCATAGTTGGAAACCTGTCAAGCGCCGTGATAAAAACAGTTCTAGGATTCAAACTTTTGATGGGAGAAATTGTAAGATCTAGACCTTGTGATAAGAACAGTTGTAGGATCTTGACCTTGTGATACAGAAGATTGATGTAATCTTGCGTGGTTGGATTGTATATCAATCCATGGTCGATCTGATGCCTTGTTTGAATTGATATGTCCAGCCCTCATGGCCAAAGGAATGGCAGGTTGGTTCTTGAATCCCACATCCTCTACGGAATTTCCCTTCTTGTCAAAATTATAAGCACTTGTCATTATGACAGATCGTATGGTTGTCGGGTCCAAGTCGAGGTGCGCACCTTTTAGAAGGGCTGCCACTCCAGCAACATGTGGACATGTCATTGATGTTCCAAAGACGACGTTGAAATCATTGAAGAAGTGGTGTGCATCTACTACGGAGATTTTGAAGGGTTGGATGCCAAGATCAGATCACCAGGAGCCAATATGTCAGGCGTTAGCACGAACGGACAGCTCTGTGACGGTCCTCTTGAACTGTACGTAAGTCGCCACATTGGGAGCTGGTTTGATTCCAAGGTGTGTTTCTCGGTAGACAACTCTTGCCTTTTAGATTGTTTAGATTGCTTTTAGAGTGATGTTTAGCTAGGAATTTTGAGTTAAGTGTTAAAGATTGCTTTTTGGAAGTCTGTTAAAACTCTGTTAATTCCTGTAGTTCATTTGAGTTTGGCAAGTTATTTAAATTTTTTTTCCAGTAAAGCAATTTTAATTTATTTAGTTTTAACAGATTTGTAAACGTATATTTTCCTAACGTCACATCTAATGTTTCAAATTGGAAACAAGATTTTATCATTATCATCAATGAAAACATATATAAGCCATGTGATGGGATTCTAAGGGATCGTTTTAGTAATTAATTTGAACTGAAAATCAATTTTTAAGTGAACCAAAGATTATGCTAAAAATCAATTTTTAATTAAACCAAAGATTATGCTAAAAAAAAATAAAATTTACATGCATGCATATGATGGGCTTCAAAAAAAACAAAAACAAAAACAAAACAAAACTAGGGGGGAAAATGGGTTTATAAGAATGTACGCAATTGTAGCATCGCACATTTTGGGCCGAACAAGATATTTGCTCCTCTCTCACTTTCTATACGCAACCGTTGTTCTTAGCTTAAACTAACAATAAGAATATAAGATGGTGTTCAGTCATATCATACAGACAACATAAAAAAGGTTAATAATATATAATTGATCTCCCCATTTATTAGGCCTGAAATTAAAAATAAAATAAACTTTCTTAAAGTAGTGATGCATATCATTCCATCAGGGTGGATATATATAGCTTCCCTAAATATTAATTAAGAATTAAATGGCGTTTTCATTTTCAATTATTTACTGCCCTCTAGAATTTTAATTCAATTCAATTCATTTAAAAAAATAAATAAATTGTCGGATAATTTAGTATGAAAACCTTTTGAATCAAACAATATATAGTTTGGGCTTTGATTTCACACACACAATGTTAGGGCCATTTAATATTAATTTTATTATTATTATTATTATTATTATTATTATTATTATTATTATTATTATTATTATTATTATTATATGGCAAACATGCTTACCAGTTTCCACGTAAAATTTTCTGTATATCGTCTTTCTTTGATTGGATATATGATTTCAAAATTAAATAATTGATTTATTTTTTATTATCTATAAATATAGATAATTTTCAATATATATCTTCATAATGTAGGAGTAGGACCGCCAACTTAGGGTATGTTGGTTTCATGGATCAATCCCCATTGCACTGATCAAATAACATTATTTCATCCTTATATATATATGCAGCTCAAACTCATGCAACTTATCGATATATCATAAGGAGACAAATTTCGTCTTGTTTCTCGTAGATGAGATTATTTTTCAAATAAATAAATTAGCCTTTCATAATTTGTGTAGTAATTTCTAACATCTCGGGAACGACAATGTTAAAGGTCAATTCTTTAAGAATTGAGATAATTTAGTAAATGCATGTATGTGGGCTACGTCCATGATCTAAATCAAATAGGACTACCCATTTGTAAATTAAATGGGGCCAAACAAGAAATAAAATGTCGAGAATAATATATGCCATTAGCTTTCCATGCATCTAAAACCCCATTGACCATTTGCTAATACTATCATGTTGTGCCATCAATGCCAACTATATTTACTTGGACCACTTGAAATACTAATATGGGAGCAAATGTTTGGTCTGTGGTTATTTTTGACTTAGTTTTACAAGGCTCAAATTATTTGTTGTACTCTTATCCCTTGTTTTGGATTTTAGTTTCTCTCTTTCCATTTATTTCAATTCAACTCTATTATTGGGAGTGGGGGGGTAACTTATTTAATATATTTAGAGGTAAAGATAAAGAAATGATAGGGTTTGTGCCCACTGCCAAGCAGCTGGGCTCGAAAATGAAGTCTGATGGAGATAGGAAACCAAATTTCATATCCCTCCACCACATGTACGTAATTCCTTATGACATTAATTTACTACTGTAACCGAGTTAATTTCTGGAATTTAATTTAGTTTTAGTGTTAATAATAAAACTTTTTATTTCCTTCAAGAAATTATATCTGTTTTCGCTGAAATATGACTCCAAAGTCATAAGTAATTATATATAGTAGAAATGAATAAGGTATGGTACGTATATGCTATCAATTAATTTTCACGTAATAAGAAATCAGAAACAGATATATAGACAATTTGTGTGTCGTGAGACTTGCAAACTGAATTATTTGTATGGTGGGTTACATATACTTGTGGGGCA